>NC_056589.1:13507453-13625879 GCF_018340385.1 Cyprinus carpio
TTTTAAGGAGAAACATTTATAAAATGAGTTACAGGCCACGATACCCTGTTTTTGAATGAAGAAATAGTTTCAGTCCCTTTTTGTGATATGCCTTTGTTGTTATGTAACCTCCTAGTGGACCTTCTCTGTATGTGCATGTAATTTGTCATTCAGGTGTTTCTAATTAGCATCTATATAAGAGTAAATTGTTTGATTGTAAACATACCCTGAAGAAGGCTGTTTGTGCGCTACGCGTGGGTTGTTTTTCCCCCTATGTCTTTTAAATTTTCTATCATGAAATAGCCAGTTCATTAAAGGCTTTTTATAAATTTCTAAAGAAGAGTGCCTTGGATTCCTTCTACTACATTCTACTGAATTCCCGACCCCAAAGAGCACCTTCAAATGACTCTTTTTGAACTCCTTGAGCACCCTGGACACTTTTTTTCATTAAAATAATTATGTTCAGTTATGCACTCAATACTTGGTCGGGAATCCTTTTGCAGAAATGACTGCTTCAATGCGGCGTGGCATGGAGGCAATCAGCCTGTGGCACTGCTGAGGTGTTATGGAGGCCCAGGATGCTTCGATAGCAGCCTTAAGCTCATCCAGAGTGTTGGGTCTTGCGTCTCTCAACTTCTCTTAACAATATCCTCACAGATTCTCCAATATGGTGTTCAGGTCCCAGCAACGATGAGTGAGGCAGCAATTGAGCACAGTAATACAATGGTCAGTAAGAAACCATGTTACCTGGTGGATGTTTAGGACACTGTGAGCCAGTGCCAAGGCAGATTTTTTCTTGCCCTCGACAAAAACGAAATCTTCCATCTCACATAAAGGACGTTCTTCTAAGCCAGCGATGCGACAAGCATTGAAGTCTGCATGCCAAAATCTCCTGATTAGCTAGCTGCATTGACCCTGCGCCTTGAATAACAACGAACACAGCTGCCGTAGACAACCCCCAGCCAGCTGACATGGCAACCCTCAAGACCATCACTGAAACTCGTGGGTATCTTGACAAAATCTGGGACGTTCAGGCATTTGTGGCAATTTCCTTCCTCCCCAGTCTTCCTCAGAGCTGCTGGCATCCTTGATTTCCGTAATGACATGCAAAATATTGCTTCATCCGAAAAAAGTGTATTTTGGACCACTGCGCCAACAGCCCGTGCCATGCCTTCTCTGTAGCCCAGAGTGGCAGGCCATTTCTGCCGAAAGTTGTCTCTGGTTCAAAAGCACACGACTGTGCCCACGGTAGGCTCTGGAGTTTCTACTCCAGACTCAGTCCACTGCTTACGAGCTGTCCACCAAGGTCTGGAATCGGCCTTCTCACAATCTTCCAGCGTTTTTTGCCACACTTTTTCCTTCCCACAGACTTCCCACTGAGGTGCCTTGATACAGCACTCTGGGAACAGCCTATTCGTTCAGAAATTTCTTTCTGTGTCTTACCCTCTCGCTTGAGGGTGTCAATGATGGCCTTCTGGACAGCAGTCAGGTCGGCAGTCTTACCCATGATTGCGGTTTTGAGTAATGAACCAGGCTGGGAGTTTTTAAAAGCCTCAGGAATCTTTTGCAGGTGTTTAGAGTTAATTAGTTGATTCAGATGATTAGGTTAATAGCTCGTTTAGAGAACCTTTTCATGATATGCTAATTTTTGAGATAGGAATTTGGGTTTTTCATGAGCTGTATGCCAAAATCATCAGTATTAAAACAATAAAAGACCTGAAATATTTCAGTTGGTGTGCAATGAATCTAAAATATATGAAAGTTTAATTTTTATCATTACATTGTAAAATATGAACTTTTTCACAATATGCTAATTTTTGAGAAGGACCTGTATATTGATTTAAATTTTCTAAGACACTTTTTATTTTGTTATGCAAGTAGGCATTAATGATCATGAATATTAGACCTGAGAAGACAAGGCCTGCATAATGAGCTGCATAATGAGCCTTAGAGTCAGGTGTGTGACTGAGAGGGAAGAGTTACAAGAAAGAATGTGAGGACAACATAAATGTATATATTTTTTGTTTGTAGTTTATTAGAATATATTTAATTATCCCACAAATCAACTTGAGATTCACTTGCGAGTGCAGTTAAACAGTTTATTAGACAGTCACATGATTCTTCAGAAATCATTCTAATAATCATAATTACTACAAAAAAAAAAACATTCATAAATCAATCAAAAATTCTTAAAAGAGCTGAGAATAATTGTCTCTGTGAACACACACCCGTTATTATTTTTATTATTATGTAAATCTGAGAAGAATTTTTTTTTTTTTGAGAAAAAGAGTTGAAGAACAGCACGTTTGTAAACTAACATTAATTTTAATAGTAAATATCCATATAGTTAATTTTTGTTAAGGGTACGGTAAAAGTGATTAGCCAGCTTATAACCTTCACATTTAAGCCACAGTAATTGTGTATTCCCGTCAGCTTATTTAGGCACGAATATAAAAAAAGCTAAGGAATTGTAGATTCACGAGATGTTAAATAAATAAAAATCTCATCTTCCGAGCAAACATTTATAAGCCGTGTCCCACCTGTTCCTCCTTGGCGGCTTTACCACATTTCCATGTGTTGCTTGTTCATATTTGCAAAAACCAGCTTTTCTGTATTTGTTATGTGTTAGGAGAATTTGCAACACTTTTCTGTCTTTGTTGTTTTGATAATTTGCAGCATGTGTGTTGTCAAATTGAAGATGTTTTTCTTAAATTTTGCAGGTTTATTTTTTTCTTTTCATTTGCAGCACGTTGAGCTCCTCTCGGCCACGTACAACATGCACATACAGACATACATAACAGGGCCTTCTCAAAATTAGCATAATTCATTATTTTCCATAATGTAATGATAAAAATTAAACTTTCCATATATTTAGATTCTGTACACCAACTGACATATTCAGGTCTTTGAATTGTTTTAGTACTGAGGCTTTTGGCATACAGCTCATGAAAACCCCAAAATTCCTATCTCAAAAAATTTAGCATATTTCATCCGACCAATAAAGAAAGTTTTTTAATACAAAAAGTCAACCTTCACATAATTAATGTAGTAGAAGGAAATCCAAGGCACTCTTTTCTTTAGAATTTTATAAAAGCCTTTATGAACTGGCATTTCATGATAGAAATTAAAAGACATAGGTGGAAAAACAACCCACTCTACTATCAACGGCTGCGTCCCAATCCATGGACAACATAAGAGATGAGGTAAAAGTCCGTTGCTTACGGCTAGGGATAACTGGGTTGATTTCAAAACAGGAGCATGAATTTCGCCTTATGTCAACATCCTAGAATACCCACCTTCTATTCTCCCAAAGATCACAAGTCTCTCGAAGCTCCCTCCGGCAGTCCATCATATCATCCATTGTCTCCACAGAGCCAGCTTCCAATTTATAGCTTTCACATTAGCCATTGCTCCAACAACTTCCTTCCTATATACATGATCTACTCAGTGTTTGAAGGTCCTTTAAGCGATATAGAATTCCAAATAACTGGTTTCTTAGTCACATTGGATGTGGAATCCACTCTATACAAACCATTGCTCCATAACGAGTGGACTAAAAGCTTTACAACATTTCCTGACGAATACCTATAGACCTCTTTGCCTCCTTCGAGTTCATCATTAAGCTCACCGAATGGACCACTTTAAAAATAATGTTTTCCTTTTCCAGACCTATTTTATGTCAGTTCGGGGCACTGCGATGGGTGCATGTTTTGCCCATGACCTATGCTACCTTTTTTTAGGTTTGTGGTAGAAGGATTGTGTCATTTAACAGATATAGTGATAAGATAAAATGGGGGGGAGTACATTGATGATATTCTTCTGATTGGGTGTGTTTCTTATGATGAACTGTTTACATATTTTATTATCACTTGACATAATTGATAGGAATAAAATTGTGAGGGAACATTCCAAAACGGCTATTACTTTTAGATCTCAACCATTTTTATTGGCAAAGATGGGAAACTCCATACTACTGTGAGAATCGTAAAACACGATGGAATACTATGTTGAGAAGCGATAGTTTCCATCCAAATTCTGCTACAAATAATATACCTTTTGGCCATTCCAACGTCCTTAGACGGATTTGTGATACCGAATGAACCTATGCAGTGCAGCGAAATCCTGTCACATGATTTTTAGAAAGGGGCATCACACATAAATTGGGTACCAAATGCTTACAGAAAGCCCCATTGCAGTCTAGACCAGAGCTTATTTCGAGAGACAAAAAAGTCCTGTTTCACGACAGCCTATGTGTGACAGAATAAGCTCTTAGCCAATCCCATAAAAGGATTATACACTCAAATGGGATCTTATTACGAGTGGAATCCGGTCTTAGAGAAGTGTTTTCTGCATCTCCTAAATTTAGTTCAATAGGGTCCAACTCTACAGATAGGCTAGTATCTATCAGCTTCTGCTAAAAAACAGACCACTGGCTTAATAGACAATTGAAAGGTACATTAATAATGTGGGTTTGTAACCATTTGTCTAATATTAAAAAGAATGCAAAGAATTCTGTAATTTCAAGACAGATAAGAGGTATACATTAAGACATTCATTAATTTGCATACTACTTATGTGTATACAGGTTCTCAGCCAATGGGTGCTTTTATGTAGGCCGAACCAAGAGACGTTCTCAAAGCCAGAGTATCGGAGCATAAAACCATTTAGAAAGCTAATTTAGATTACCCTATGGCAAACATTTTCAAAATGGTGCACAAGGAATCCAGAAGGCCTAATGGTTTGATGGTTTAGAAATGATAAAAGAGCATTAGCGGGGTGGGTGAACCGATTAAAATTACTTCTACAGAGAGAACTTTGATATAGATGAGTTACAGGCCACAGTATACCCTGTGTTTGAATTAAGAAATAGATTTTCGTCCCCTTTTTGTGATATGCCTTGTTGTTTGTAACCTCCGATTTAACCTTCTCTGTAGTGTGCATGTAATTTCGTCATTCAGGTTGTGTTTCTGAATTAGCATCTATATAATAGTAAATTGTTTGATTGTAATACATACCCCTGAAGAAGGCTTTGTGCGTTCAGGTCAGGAAGTTGGCAGGCCAATTGAGCACAGTAATGCCATGGTCGTGAAACCATTTACCAGTGGTTTTGGCACTGTGAGCAGGTGCCAGGTCGTGCTGAAAAGCGAAATCTTCATCTCCATAAAGCTTTTCAGCAGATGGAAGCATGAAGTGCTCCAAAATCTCCTGATAGCTAGCTGCATTGACCCTGCCCTTGATAAAACACAGTGGACCAACACCAGCAGCTGACATGGCACCCCAGACCATCACTGACTGTGGGTACTTGCCACTGGACTTCAGGCATTTTTGGCATTTCCTTCTCCCCAGTCTTCCTCCAGACTCTGGCACCTTGATTTCCGAATGACATGCAAAATTTGCTTTCATCCGAAAAAAGTACTTTGGACCACTGAGCAACAGTCCAGTGCTGCTTCTCTGTAGCCCAGGTCAGGCGCTTCTGCCGCTGTTTCTGGTTCAAAAGCACTGCGCCTGTGCGGTGGCTCTGGATGTTTCTACTCCAGACTCAGTCCACTGCTTCCCCAGGTCCCCAAGGTCTGGAATCGGTCCTTCTCCACAATCTTCCCTCAGGGTCCGGTCACCTCTTCTCGTTGTGCAGCTTTTTTTTCCACACTTTTTCCTTCCCACAGACCCACTGAGGTGCCTTGATACAGCACTCTGGGAACAGCCTATTCGTTCAGAAATTTCTTTCTGTGTCTTACCCTCTAAGCTTGAGGGGTGTCAATGATGGCCTTCTGGACAGCAGTCAGGTCGACAGTCTTACCCATGATTCGCGGTTTTGAGTAATGAACCAGGCTGGGAGTTTTTAAAGCCTCAGGAATCTTTGCAGGTGTTTAGAGTTAATTAGTTGATTCAGATGATTAGGTTAATAGCTCGTTTAGAGAACCTTTTCATGATATGCTAATTTTTTTGAGATAGAATTTTGGGTTTTCATGAGCTTTTATGCAAATCATCAGTATTAAAACAATACAGACCTGAAATATTTCAGTTGGTGTTGCAATGAAATCTAAAATATATGAAAGTTTAAATTTTTATCCATACATGATGGAAAATAATGAACTTTTTTCACAAATATCAATTTTTTGTGAGAAGGACCTGTATATTGATATTAAATTTATTTGTCTAAGAGCACTTTTTATTTTGTTATGCAAAGTAGGCATTAATGATCATGAATATTAGACCTGAGAAGGACAAATTCCTGCATAATGAGCTGCATAAATGAGCCTTAGAGTCAGGTGTTGTTACTGGAGAGGGAAGAGTTACACGAACGAAATGTGAGGACAAAATAAATGTATAATATTTTTTTTGTTTGTAGTTTATTTAGAATAAGCTTTAATACTCCTGATCCACAAAATCAACTTGAGATTCACATTGCGAGTGTCAGTTACAACAGTTTATTAGGACCAATCCCAGCTGACTTTCAAAGCTGAATTTTTAGGCATCATTACCTCCATTCACACGATCCTTCAGAAATCATATCTAATATTCTGATTTGGCTACTCAAAAAACATTTATTATTTTTATTATTATTGTATTTATTATGTATTATGTTGAAAAATAGCTGAGAAGAAGGTTTTTTTTGTTTTGATGAAATAGAGGTTCAGAAGAACCAGCAATCGATTTGTAACATGATACATTTATTTATCATCATTCTTGTTGTGCTAAATAAAGTTTATTAATTTCTATAATATACTGTCTCCTCCAACTTTTGTTGAATGGTATAGTGTATATTTTTTACCACATGGAATAAGACTGGAGTAATTCATGCAGAAAATTTAGCTTTGATCACATGAATAAAATTACATTTACAAATATATTCAAACAGAAAGCAGTTATGTTAAATGAGTAACAATATTTCACAAATTACTGCTTTAGTAAATGCACTGGTATTGTGTCATGTTGAAATATATAAATGAACATCACATAGGGCCGCCTACCTGATATTTCCAAAGTGTATATTGTTTATATGTGCTCTGAAGGTTAGAAAAAAAAATACAATCCAATAAATAAAAATTTTTAAGAGACTCATGGGAGTGTGTGCCTCACTTGGTCTTAGCTTTATTCCAGGTCGCTGAGTGGGCTGCTTATTTGCATTGTCTCGCTTTGCAACAGGTTAATTTGCACTGTTGCATCCTCATATCTGAAATAAAAAAGTAAGCATGCTGTTTACACAAATAAACTACATTATTAACATGATTGTGATGGTCACTGATACTAGTACTAATTTATAGAAGAAAAAGAAAGAACACAATTACCACATAGCACACATATTATCAGTGATATTTAAAACTTACTTGATACATTTACACCTCTGACACCAGTAACAGGGTATAACACATTCAAAATATTTACACCAGAGCAGATATTCATGAACAGAAGTTTAGTTGCATTCATAAACACAACCATGCTTTGTATGTAGGCCTATACAATCAAAAAAATATAGTTATAAACATATGGCTATATTCGTGAACGGCGAATAGCCTATCACAGAAAAGTTTTATCTAGTCATTCTTAATTCTGATATTAGGCTAGTAAACATTATAACTCATATTACTTGTTATATCGGTATTGATGTCCATGTTATAGAACATAAAAAAAAAACCTGGGAATAGTGAGACATTTTCATTGTTGTGAATGAAACTTCATAATGTTTCACTTTATTATACATTTAGTCAGGAATTATAGTTTGGAAAAAGTCCAACTTGTAAAATGTTTACAAGTTATGTGAAAACTAATACAAGTAGGTTAATAAAGACTTACTCATGTTTATGATCTCAGATGGATCAAGCCGCTGCATACATTTTTCTGAGATAATCCAAAGGTTATTCCTCTCAACGCATCCTCTTTAGGTTAATTCCTTCTCATTTGTCACAGCGAGTCTTTTTCTGAGGGTGAATTCTATCTTATTCCTCTCAGCGCAAAGCGAAAACAGTAAAATTTAAAAAACTTGAGGTATAGTCTGCTGCTTTGTTTGTTGAGATGTGTACACGCTGTGCTCTTCAAGTGGATGATTATAATATCTATACCATGCTCAGCGCGTGCCCGTGGCCAGCATTAGATGTAATGAAGGGAGACGTGAAAGACGTCGACATCGCTTTGTTTTCATATGGATTACTTTTATCACAGAATATTTGTTTACGATAAGGACTTGCTTATCTAAATGTAGACATGTCAAGCATTCTATATATATTTCTCTCATGTCTCTTTGTTGGTATGTGCTGAGTTACAGTTCATTTTAATGACACGTTTCTAAATGAAAACACGCAGACCAAGGTGGCAGACAGAGCTCCCGGTTTGTTTTCTTTATTTTATAAATGCACAATGTTTTGTTGTTATTATTTGTGTATACAAATAAAAGTAAACCCTTTACAGATTCGATTGATGTATTGGTCTTATCTGTACGATCAAATCTGAAAGTTTAAATTTAGTTATTTTCGGTGTTATCAGGAGAAGATGCCACAAAACACGTATTTGCGTTTATTGACCCCAGAGGGTTAAGTTCCGTATCAGTTACAAAATATTATTACTTACCTATAAAGCCCTTAATGGTTTAGCTTTTGCATACCTAACTAGTCTTCTACCATGCTACAATCCATCACGCGCCCCTAAGGTCACAAAACTCTGGACTTTTGGTAGTACCTGGGATAGGAAGGAGGTAGAGCTTTTTTCATATTTGGTTCCCAAACTCTGGAATAACCTTCCTGATAATCTTTTGGGGTTCAGACACACTCTCTCTGTTTAAATCTAGATTAAAAAACACATCTCTTTGGCCAAGCATTCAAATAATGCATCTCATAATCTTGGACAGCAGTTATATCTGATCAAATGCGCATTATTATTCTTGGGTTAAACTAATTAATTTTACTTGTTTGGAACAGCAGCTACACTAATTATGTCCCTATTTGTTTCTCTGTTTTGCCGCATCCGTGGGTAACGTCTCGGTAACGTATTGTAAACCTCGTTCCCTGAAGGAGGGAACGGAGACGCCACGTCGGTGACCGACGGAAAATGGGATATCGCTTCGATAGACCAATCTACTTCGAGTGTAAACTAAACGAGCCAATGCACATTGGCATGCAATTATTGCATCCAGCTGCCGCTGATCACAGCGTGAGTATAATAAGGCATTCACTGTGGAACTGAGCCAATTTTTCGCTGAGGAGCCGAGCGGGAGACCCGGCGGCTCAGCGGTGGTACAGCAACCATGGCGACGGGACGTGGCGTCTCCGTCCCCTCCTTCAGGGAACGAGGGTTACCATACGTAACCGAGACGTTCCCTTTCAGTCGGTCACTCTCGACGCCACGTCGGTGACCGACGAAAATGGGATCCCTACCAAAGCGCCATGGGTGCTGCCCCTTCCAGTGCCCTGTGCGAGCCGCCGCCTGCGCCCCTATTAGGTGTAGGCCGGGGCTCGGAACAAGTAGTTCCACTCACCATTGTCAAAGCACTACCTCACTGGGTGAGACTGGATAACACTGGGAAAACGTACCTGTTCCACTTGGAACAGGGACGCTGCGGAGGCTCAATCCTTCCCGAAGGAGGTCTCGGGAACAAATACACATATAGCATCCGTTTAGGTGTATATGGAGAAATTTGAGGTGATTCAAACCCTCCTGGAAAGGCAGAAGTCTGCCGGGGAAACACGGGCTCTAAGGCTATACCGTGGACTATACGCATACGAGTACCACTTAGGTCTCAATATGGAACCCAGCCTTCCATGGTTCTCACAGATTCATCATGAAGGCCTGGCGCCGGACGTTCCGCCGCGTCCAGCTGCCTAGGGTGATGGAGGGATCTCAACAGGGTCTACAGTACGGACACTCTGGAGCAGTTTTAGCAAGCCGACACTAACCGGGGCCTCTCGGTGCCACTACCCGTTTGAGGTGAGAACACCAGGAGGATACCGGGTCTACACGAAGGCTATAGAACCCAGCAAACGTGTTAGAGGTCGCCCAGCCCACAGCTCTACAAATATCTGTCAGCGAGGCACCACGAGCCAGCGCCCAGGAGGATGCAACACTTCTAGTTGAGTGAGCTCGCAACCTGAAACGGTCAGGGCACACCCTGTGCCTGATAAGCCAGGGCAATGGCATCCACAATCCAGTGGGCCATCCTCTGCTTAGAGACGGCATTCCCCTTCTGTCGGCTTCCGTAACAGACAAAGAGCTGGTCTGAGGTCCTGAACCTTTGTGTCCGGTCTACGTAGCATCTCAATGCTCGGACGGGACAGAGCAAAGCTAGGGCTGGGTCTGCCTCCTCCAGGGGCAGTGCTTGCAGGTTCACCACTTGGTCTTTGAAGGGTGTAGTGGGAACCTTGGGCCCGTAGCCGGGCCGGGGCCTCAGGATTACCTGGGAGTCCGCCGGCCCAAACTCTAGGCATGAATCGTCGACTGAAAATGCGTGCAGGTCCCCTATCCTCTTGATGGAGGCCAGTGCAAGCAGGAGCAGAGTTTTCAATGAAAGAAACTTTGGCTCGACTGAATGCAAAGGCTCGAATGGGCCCTGCTGTAGTGATTTCAGCACCAGAGTCAGGTCCCAAGAGGGTATGGAGGGGGGACGGGAAGGATTTAATCTCCTGGCCACTCTAAGGAACCTGATGACGAGGTCATGCTTACCTAAAGACTTCCCATTCACGGGGTCATGGTACGCAGCAATAGCGGCAACCTGGACTTGAGGGTGGAGGGAGACAGCCTTCGCTTCAGCCCTTGCTGCAGAAAGGAAAGCACAACCGCAATCGGGCATCTTCGGGGGTCTTCTCGGCGAGAAGAACACCACTCGACGAACAGGTTCCACTTCAAGGCGTAAGCGTGTCTCGTAGACGGTGCTCTTGCCGAAGTGATGGTGTTCACTACCTCCTGGGGCAGGTCACCTAGAACCTCCGCGTCCCGTCCAGGGACCAGACATTGGAGTTTCCAAAGGTCTGCACGCGGGTGCCAAATGTTGCCCTGTCTCTGAGTCAGTAGATCCTTCCTCAGAGGAATTGGCCAAGGAGGGGCTGTCGCGAGGAGCACTAGTTCGGGGAACCAGGTCCGCGTGGGCCAATATGGCGCCACTAGCAAGACTTGCTCCTCGTCCTCCCAGACTTTGCACAGTGTCTATGCAAGAAGGCTCACTGGGGGAAACGCATACTTGCGTAGGCCCCGCGACCAGCTGTGTGCCAGTGCGTCCGTGCCGAGAGTTCCCTCGGTCAGGGAGTAGAACAACTGGCAGTGAGCAGTCTCTGGAGAAGCAAACAGGTCTACCTGAGCGGCTCCGAACCGTCTCCAAATCAGCTGGACCGTCAGGGGATGGAGTCGCCATTCTCCCGGGAGCATTGCTCAAGACAGCTCGTCGGCTGTACGGTTGAGCAGGCCTGGAATGTGAACGACACGAAGAGACCTCAGAACCTTCCAACTCCAAAGGAGGAGGTGGCGGGCGAGTTGTGACATGCGACGGGAGCGTAGACCACCTTGTCGGTTGATGTACGCAACGGTCGCCGTGTTGTCCGTTCGGACCAGCACATGCTTGCCTCGTAAGTGACCTTTGAGACGGTTCAAGGCAAGGTGCACTGCTAACAACAATTGATGTGCCACTGCAGCCGCGGGCCCGTCCAAACCCCTGAGACTGCATGCCCGTTGTACGTGGCCCCCCAGCCGGTGGTGGAGGCATCCGTGTAAACCACAGCATGCCTGGAGATCTGCTCTAGTGGCACCCCTGCCCTGAGAAACGCAAGATCTGACCACGGGGTGAAGGTTTGGCGACAGGCCGGTGTAACTTGGACCCGGTGAGTGCCGCGCTTCCACGCCCACCTTGGGACTCGGCCATAAAGCCAGTGCTGGAGCGGTCTCATATGTAACAGGCCGAGTGGTGTAAGTGCCGCTGCGGCTGCCATATGCCCCAGGAGCCTCTGAAAGAGTTTCAGTGGGACCGCTGTCCTGCTCTTGAATGTATTCAAGCAGGCTAGCACCGACCGCGCACATTCCTCTGTGAGGCGTGCTGTCTGTTCGACCGAATCCAACTCCATACCGAGAAAAGAGATCCTCTGCGTTGGCAAGAGTTTGCTCTTTTCCCAGTTGACCCGAAGGCCCAATAGGCTGAGGTGCCGGAGCACCAGGTCACTGTGCTCGCACAACTGATCGCGAGATTGTGCTAGTATCAGCCAATCGTCTAGATAGTTGAGAATACGAACACCCTGCTCTCTGAGGGGAACAAGAGCCGCCTCCGTGACTTTCGTGAAGACACGGGGAGACAGGGACAGCCCAAAGGGCAGGACCTTGTACTGATATGCCCGTCCTTTGAACGCAAACCGCAGAAAAAGGTCTGTGGCGCGGAAGGATCGACACATGAATGTACGCGTCCTTCAGGTCGATCGCTGCAAACCAATCTCGGGGACGGACGCACTCGAAGATGCGTTTCTGCGTCAACATCTTGAACGGTAGCCGATGAAGGGCCCGGTTCAAAACTCGCAGATCCAAGATCGGTCGTAACCCACCGCCCTTCTTGGGTACAATGAAGTAGGGGCTGTAAAACCCCGTCCTCATATCGGCTGGAGGGACCGGCTCTATCGCGTCTTTCACAGTAAGACTGCAATCTCTTCCCGCAGAACAGGGACATCGGACGCTTTCACTGTAGTGAAGTGGATACCGCTGAACTTGGGGGGACGCCGGGCGAACTGAATCGCATAGCCGAGGCTGATGGTCCGCAGGAGCCAGCGAGACGGGCTGGGTAGCTTAGAAACCGTACAAGCGGGACCAGCGGAACCACAGCCGTACCCGCAGTGGGGCAGCGAGGTGGAACACAGGGACCCATCTCGGGCGGCTTGTGAGCAGGCCTGAGTGTGGTGCGAGTGTGGGGTGCAGGGCTCACCTGGTTTCCACGGATTGGCAGAGGGTGCGTGAGTAGGGCCTTTGTTGACGCTCTCGAACCGCCCGCTGCTGCCATCTGGCGAAGGAGGAGGATGAGTGAGGTCCGGTGTTTGGCCGTCCGCAACTCTCCGTGCCCTCCTGGGACCCAGAGACAGAGAAAACCGCTCTCTCGTCGAGATTTCCAGATTCTCCCCTGGCCCTCCTCCAGGGGAGGGAGAGGTGCTTTCACCATCCCCCATAAAGCGGCTACCTCTCTCTGGGCCACCCGTCCCGGGGCCTCTTGCTCTTCCCGCTCACCGCCAGGTTTGACGGGGGCCAGGACGGGTGGGGCGGCCTGCCTATGCCCAGCTCTACGGCGCCACTTGCTGGAGGCTGCTGCGGATGCGGCGCGGGAGCGGGTGGACGCAGGGGGCCGCCCTCGGCGACGAGCAGGCTGGGGTGTTGCAACCGGCGGACGGGTGGAGGCAGCAGCTGCCCGCCGGGCAGAAGGTTGGACCGCCTCAGTCTGCTCCCGTGCAGCCAAGAACTGCTGGGCCAGGTTCTCGACCACGTCACCGAAGAGGCCGGTCTGGGACACAGGCATTAAGGAACTGATCTTTGTCGGCGTCCCTCATTTCAACCAGACTCAGCCAGAGATGGCGCTCCTGGACCACAAGCGTGGACATCGCACGACCCAGAGAATGCACGGTGACCTTCGTCGCTTGGAGCGCAAGGCCAGTGGCGGTTCTGAGTTTTCAGAACTTCTGGATCGTAACCACCCTCGTGCAGGTCCTTCAGTGCCTTGGCCTGGTGCACCTGCAGTAACGCCACAGCGTGTAAGACAGAGGCAGCTTCCCCGCAAGCCATATAGGCACCGCCGGTTAGACCAGACGAATGCCTATAGGCCCGGGAAGGAAGCACCGGGTCTCCCCGCCAGCAGGAGGCAGACTTAGGACACACTTGCATCGCTACCGCCCCACGCCCACTCCACTGGGGGGAATCACCGAATACCCCTTCGTTGCACTGCCATCGAGGGTGGTGAGGGAGGAGGAGCCCACCAGCCAGTTTCTGGCAGTAAAAGGTGCCATCCACGACATGGTGAGCTCGTCATGCACTTCCAGGAAGAAAGGCACCAGGGTGGGGCGCTGAAAACCAGCGCGCGCCAACCTTGAGAAACCAATCATCCTGCCTCGAGGGCTCGGGACGCGGTGGAGATTTCCACTCGAGCCCTACCCTCTCGGCGGCCCGGGAAAGCATAGCTGTCATCTCCGGATCCAATTCAGGCTCCGCCACCGTCCCAGAGGGCAGCAGCACAGCTGAATCTTCATCTGACAGCTCTCCCTCCGATGCTGAGATCGACATCTGGTCAGGGGGAGGCCCACTGGATACCACTGGTACGCTCTTTGAAGAGGGCCCAGCGTGTTCCGTGGGTTACTCCTCTGGATCGGAGATGCAAGAGGAGTGATGGTCCCCAGAGGGTTGGTTCCCTGCGGGGTTTGCCACCACTATAATCCTCAAACCGCGCCCGTGCTACTGCTGGAAATGGTTTTCGTCTGTCGGCCGCCGCCAGAACGAGCCCCAAATCGCGGGCAGCGGGCAACGGGACTCCGCCCCCTTTTTTGAAGGAAGCAGAGCCTGGTTCGCAGCTCCGAGATGGTCATCTTCCCGCAGAGAGAAGATGACTCATCCACGAAAGCTACCTCAGCGTGTTTGCCCAGACACGTGAGGCAGCAATCGTGACCATCACCCGTTGCCAGGTAACGACCGCACCCACCCAGAAACGCACGGGTGAAACGGCATCCTTATAAGGACGATCCGTCGTCTTTACAAAGACGCACCCATGAAGCTCTTTTAGAGAAATTTGCTCTTTAGGAAATGCTCTTTTAGTGCTCAGGCACACAGGGGAATTGCCCGCTTGCAACACGACAGTGGGTAGTGTAGCCTGAAGTGTGCAATCCACTCAACGCTGGAACGACCACCGCTGAAGCGCCGTCTCGCCAACACACGAAGCTTCCGAGAGCGTGCTGAACTCGTAGTTCACAGCAGACACAGTTGAGCAGAACGATACTAACGCTCGGCTCCGAAGCGAAAAGCTGGTATGCATTGCACCTGCTGCCTTATTATACTCACGCTGTGATCAGCAGCAGCTGGATGCAATAATTGCATACCAATGTGCATTGGCTCGTTTAGTTTACACTCGAAGTAGATTGGTCTATCGAAGCGATATCCCCATTTTCGTCGGTCACCGACGTGGCGTCGAGAGTGACCGACTGAAAGGGAACTAGGATTTACACAAGCTTCAGTCTGGATCCAGAACACTTGAAAATAGATGATGCCAACCCTGACACAACATACAGAACTATTAAATTTTGGATGGATCACGTGACCTTTGCGCTGCTCACTTTGTCAGAAATTGTATATATCCTGTCAGTAAATTGTGAACTACTCTTTAACTAGCCCACTATGAGTACCCCAGCAGTCAATGACATTTGTCAAAGAGAGATTGAACAATCGCCAATCAATAAAAAATTAAAAGATTCTGCCATCTCCAGAGAGGATCTGGACGCTGCTATAGCTAATGGTATCAAGCTAGCGCTCAAAGAGCAACAAAGTGCTCTCGATTCGGTTGTGGCTTTGACTGTAAGAGAAGCAATAGACTCTGTTCTGACTCCAGCACTCCGTGATCTACATTTAGATATACAAACGACAAACAATTCTGTAAAAGAGCTAAAAGCAGAAGTTGAAAAGCTAGCCAATGCAGCAAAGCAGAAACGGTACCAGGTCCATTCTGTTCAAGCAGCTGCACATGAGGATATAGGAGGACAGTCACAAACTTAAGAAATCAGCTGGAACATCTAACCGGACATTGAAGATGGCCTCATGATGGCGGCGCGCAGCGGCTTCTCGAGCTCCCGGTTTAACTAGTATTTTGCCGGCTTCACTGGCTACAGTAAGGAATATTGAGTGTATGTGTGCAAGGAGGTTTGTGAGGTATAACCCACTTGAACTCTGCAAAATTAACAGCAAGTATGGAGCAAAACTATCACAGAATCTTAAGTCAGAGTTGGGTAGGATGGGACTTCTGAGGACAACGGCATGGCAGTGCAACATATGCGGGCTCAGAGGCAAGAGGAAGTGGTGTGCTCAGAAGCAGAAGAGAGGCAAGCGAGCCGGCCTGCTGGCTAAGCTAAAGGCTAACAACAACAGACTGGTGATTCCATCTCTTTTTTTAGCCAATGTTTGGGCGTTGGACAACAAAATGGATTTATTAAGGCTGCAAATTAATATGTACAAGGAGATGAGGAACTGCTGCATGCTTTTATTGACGGAAACATGGCTTAATGACAATGTACCAGATTCGGTACTCCAGATCAGTGGCATGCTACTCCACCGGGCCGACCGGAGTCAGTTGTCGGGGAAGACTCGAAGAGGTGGACTTTGCGTGTATATCAATAAAGGTTGGTGCACTAACTGTTCCATTATTAGCACTCACTGCTCTGGAAATGTTGAATACATGACCATCAAATAATGCAGCTGGTTTCCTGAGGGCTAATCTTTCCTAGTGGATCCCTTCACTAAGAGGCTGTGACATAGAGATTGACCAGGCACATCGTGTGTATGATGGAAGGAAAAACTCAGATTGGCTGCGTACTCTCATCTTCCATGTACTAAGATGGCATGACAGGTCGGTGATCATATACACAGGACAATGTCATGCTACTATTTTTTCCCGACTTTAGTCCAGCCACAACTACCAAGAGAAAGAGCTTTAATCCAGTCTTGAAGAAGATGACAGCCCTCGGTCTCCAGCCCTTCCTCACATTTCCGGCAGTAATTAAACTACGACACAAAGGTGAACAGGTGATGTTCGACTCTCCTCAAAAGGCTGAGGATTTTGTTACTTCACTGTCACAGAAGTATTCTGCAGCACTACAACGCAGTGGGAGGGCAACGGCTACCATCTCCATCTTTTCAGCTCAACGAGAACAGCTCCGTGGTGATCCTAACTGCCCTGAAGAGGACAATAACAAGGTGGCCATGGACACTTGTTAATTTCTTTTTGGAATCTTGCCCCTGTCCTGTATGCTCGTCTGCTGACTGGTAAATAATAATAATTTATTTATTTTATTTATTTTTATTTACTATTACTATTTTTCAGGCTAATGGAGAGCAGGTTTAATCTCTAAGCTTTTGGCTCAGTGGGCCTTTTAGAGACATGTCTTGCGTTGAAGTGAACTGGTCACGTATCAACATATGTTTCTTTTGTTTATGCAGACCTACACTCTCGGTAATGTTGCGGTCTGCTTTGGCTTTTGTACATAGTTGTTTGTCATTCCTTTTTCTTGTTTTTTTTTCTATGCCCTTCAACAGACATCAATACTCTTATTTATTTTGCTTTTCTTTTAAAAGGATTATGTATTGAGGTGGATTGGTATCCAGGATACATACTACCATTTACGTGTCACTGGCAGTATGGCATTGCTTGTATTTCTCTTTAGGTAGACATAATCTTGACATTGCAAGCACACAATGCAGGTTCTGAATATCTTATCATTGAATGTGAATGGCCTAAATTATCCTATTAAGCGTACCCGTATATTAGAATATTTGCACCATAAATCGATTTCCTGTGCCCTAATAGAAGAAACCCATTTAAAACAATGCAATGTGGAACATTTTCAAAACAAGTATTACAAACTGGCAGGCTTCTCTTGTGTTCGTAATAAAACTAAGGGGGTTCATATCTTAATCGAATGGAGGTTACATTTAACTATTGAATATACCGGGAATGATGATGAGGGTAGATTTGATTTTATAGCTTTATAATACATAATGACAGGTTAGCATTGGTTTCCATTTACTGCCCGAATGAGGCAGACAGTGCATTTTTCACAAATATTTCAAATATATTACTTGAGCAGATTGAATGTCCTTTAGTGATGGCTGTCTTAAATCCTGCACTGGATAAATCTCACCCTGATACTACAGCTAACCCATCCTCTAAGTTATTAAATAAATTTATCACAGAACTTAATGTAATCGATGTGATTACATCAGCTTGGATGTGTTCCCATCCAAGCTGATCTCCAAGCTCTGTGATCTTGGCATCAGCCCTTCCCTCTGTAACTGGACCCTGGACTTTCTCACCAACAGACCACAGTCTGTTAGGATCAGTAACCACACCTCCTCCGTCCTCATTTAAAACACTGGGGTACCTCAGGGCTGTGTGCTGAGTCCAATCCTCTACTCCCTTTTCACCCACGACTGCATACCGGTGCATTGCTCTAGCTCCATAATCAAGTTTGCAGATGACACCACGATGGTAGGCCTGATCAGCGGCAATGATGAGACAGCCTACAGGGACAAGGTTCAGCATCTAGCAATGTGGTGTGCCAACAATAACCTTGCACTCAACACCCAAAAGACCAAAGAGCTGATTGTAGACCACCGGTGGACTAAGAATCACAACAACACCAACTACATCTATGGAGCTGAAGTGGAGCGCGTGGTGAGCTTCAAGTTCCTTGGTGTCCATCTCTCTGAGGATCTTTCCTGGACCCTCAACACCTCCATACTGATTAAAAAGGCACAACAGCGACTTTACTTCCTTAGGAAACTAAATGAAGTTTACCTGTCCCCCAACATCCTGCTGAACTTTTACCGCTGCACTATTGAAAGCATTCTCACAAACTGCATCACAGTGTGGTATGGCAACTGCACTGTTTCTGACCAGAAAGCCTCCAGCGGGTGGTGAAATCTGCCCAATACAATCACTGGTGTCGGGCTACTCTCCATCAAAGACATCTACCACAAACGCTGCCTAAGGAGAGTGAGAAGTATCATTAAACACTCCTCTCACCCCAGTCACAGGCTTTTCACTCTTCTCCCATTGGGGAGATGTTATAGGAGTCTTTGGTGTCACACCAGCAGACTCAGGAAAAGTTTCTTTCCCTCAGCGGTCAGCCTACTGAACTCCAATCTCAGGCGCTGAACACTACATCCTGGATGGACCACCTTATGCTTAAAGAAAAAAAAAAGTGAACTGAAAAATAACCTGTCTGCAATTCTCACTCACAATGTTCTTATTATTCCCTCTGTTTTGCACATTTTTGATTTTTTTGCACATTTCCTTGCACATTTCTACCTCCGGATGCCATTTGCACAGT
This sequence comes from Cyprinus carpio, assembly GCF_018340385.1. Classification (NCBI taxonomy): domain Eukaryota; kingdom Metazoa; phylum Chordata; class Actinopteri; order Cypriniformes; family Cyprinidae; genus Cyprinus; species Cyprinus carpio. Next base: position 13,526,458 of record NC_056589.1, read on the forward strand.
TATGGTCATTGGCCATATATAAACTTATGCTATTTACGTACCTCACCGTGTAATGCACCTTCTTTTTATACTCACTGTACAATGCATCTTCTGTTTATACTTTCTTGCACCGAGTTGTATGTACAGTCATTTGCATTGAGCTGGTCTCTGCCCTCCTACCTCATAACTTTACACATCATTGCTAAACAATATGACATTCATTAACCCCATTCAGACCTGAATTTAAAGGTAACCACAAATCCTATGTTAATTAGCAATGTATTTAAAGGGGTTTTACACAAATTTGTACAAAACTGAAACCAATTTTGATGAGTCAGTTTGTAAAAAATACTTGGATAAATTAGAACTGCCTCGGATCATGTAGAGGAATAAAGACTCTTTGGAGGCCCCGTTAAATTTGGAGGAGCTCCATGAAGCACTAAAAAGCCTCTAGAAGGGCAAGTCACCAGGCTCAGATGGCCTTCCTCCTGAATTATATTTAGAAATATGGGATGTGGTAGGGACTCTCATGCTTGATTAATTTCATTTTGCTGTGGAGCATGTTACATTTCATAGAGACCAAAAAATATCTTTGATATCATTGCTTCTTAAAAAGGGTAAAGATCTGTTAGATTGCTCTAACTACAGACCAGTATCACTCATCCCATGCGATCTAAAAGTTTATGATATAACTCTTGCCTCTCGCATGGAGAAAGTAATTCATAGCTTAATCAAAGAGGACCAAACCGGTTTTATTAAGGGGCGTCATGCGTCCGATAATATGCGTCAACTGTTTCATATACTTGATTTTGCAGACTCTCTTCCGAGACCTTGTGCGTTTTTTTCACTTGATGCAGAAAAAGCCTTTGATAGGCTAGAGTGGAACTATATGTTGGCAGTTCTGCAATGTTTTGGTTTCGGTGAACATTACATTTCTATGATTAAGACACTCTACCACTCACCTGAGGCATCAGTCTTGACTGGTAATATTATCTCCCCCCGTTTCCTTTATAGCATGAAACGAGGCAGGGATGTCCATTTTCCCTTTTACTGTTTTGTTTATCCCTTGAACCACTAGCACAAGCCATTAGGAAATATGACGTTCCACCGATTAAGATTCATGACCATAATCATATTATTTTGTTGTACGCTAATGACATTATTTTATATTTAGATCATTTTTTGATATATCAATAACTGGTATAATAAAGGAATTTAAACTACTTTAGTAGTTTATCGGGGTGCAAGATAAATTGGTCCAAATCTGCTTTAATGCCAATTAACAATGTTAAAGTTAACTCTCCTATCCGCTAATTCATTCCTATTAAAGAATCTTTCATTTATTTGGGTATTACCATATATAAAGACATTCATAAAATTGCCAGAAACAATTTTAATAATATTTTAGTCAAGATCAGAAGTCTCTCTTCAAGGCAAAATCTCCACCGTCAAAATGAATTTGTTACCTCAGTTTAATTTTTTTTTTTTTATGCTGCCGCTTTCCCCTCCTCTAGGTTACTTTAAGGAGATTTATCCCATACTTTCCCAGTTTATCTGGAATGATAAAAGACCCAGAATAAAACTTGCCACGTTGCAGCATCCTATACTTTCAGGAGGATTGGCTGTACCAAATTTTGAATTATATTATTTGTGCTTTCAACTTAAGGCTCTTCATATTTGGGTTGATCCTAAATCTAAGGCTTCATGGAGAGTAATCGAAGCTGACAAGATTAAACCACATAGGCTCCAAGATATTTTATTTGCTGGCACAGGAAATAAAAATGATAAATATAAATTTGGCCCGGTTGTGGCCAATTCTATTAGGATCTGGAAAAGAGTGGAACGCCTGATGGGATGACCTTTCAAATTTAGTAACAACACACCCTTATGGCAAAACTAAAAAAAAAAATTATGTGGAAAATGGCCATTTGTCCAGCCCTCTTGGTCTACATTGGTCATAAACACACGCAGTGGCTTATATGTAGTGTTGTTTTTGGCGGCCTGTTTTAATTTTAGTCTTAGTCTAGTCTTTCTGTGAAGCTGTCATTTTAGTTTTTATTAATTTTAGTCACGTTCATATTCTTTTTAGTCTAGTCTAGTTTTAGTCGACGAAAACTGATGACATTTTAGTCTAGTTTTAGTCAATGAAAATGTTATTTTAGTCTCTTTTTAGTAATGCAATTATATTTAACCCAGTCAATACAGTACAAGTACCTAGAAGTATAGACGAAACCAAAATTTTCTTTTAGCCAAACCCATTTCAAACAAGGTTATCTTATTATATTCTTGTTACCTTATAGACTCAAGAATACATCCATTCCAGACACTCAAGACTCTCTGATTTGAATTTACAACATTTATTTTACCAACCAAACATGTAAGAAGTACACACACATAAATTTAAATAAAATAAAAACAATAATAATAAAAAAAAATAATAATAATCTGCTAATTTTTCTCCCAAAGACGAACCCCGGTCCCTTTCTCTGTGTCAAGGCTGGTTTACACTTGACGCGTCCACAATTTCGCTTGGGTGAGCGCGGAAAATATGACGTCATTGCGGTGTTGCTGGATGTTCGCTTTGAGTGTACGTGAAATATTTGTGTGGCAGAGTGCATGGCATTTTTTGTAACTTTCTGCATAGCTCCGCATCCGAACATGCATGAGTTCAGGGCGATTCTAGCCGAACATGCACGTCTGTGTCGACGTTTGTGTGAAACAGAAGCAGTTTAATGTGAAGTTTAAACTCCATCAGGTGCTTTTTGACAGAAAATGTTTTTTTGGAAAAAAAAAATATTTGCATAGTTTGTCCAAGGCTTCTTATTTGAAGTACGTTTTATTTTTATTGTACAAAATAGAATTAGAATTCATTTAGATATTAATTATACACTATTTGCTTAAAGTTCTTTTGTTTGATGCGTAATACAGCCAAAAGTTTAAGATTGTTTTAAGTTTGTACATAAAGAAATTATTAATTCATCAACTCATTCATCACAAGACCAGGCGCGCTGGAAGCTGTTTCATGCGGGGGGGCTGAGGGCTGGGTTGGAAAATATGTGACGTCATTATGTTGTGACTGACGACATGAAATTTCTCTACTAGTCTTCTCCCCTGGCGTGATTGTTACTGTTTTATACACAAAAAATTGTACTTGATGTACTTGTACTTTGATGTTTAATAAAAAAAAAAAAAAAAAAAACCCAGTAAATAAAAAAATCTCTGTACTGTTTAGGCGTAGCATTAAAGAAAACATATTCATATTTGGTTTCATATTTGTTTAAATATTATAGGCTAATGTAATTTTTTTATTTATTTAATCAATGTTTATTATGAAAGTGAGCATGCAGCATGAGAAAGATATGATAAATCATGCGCAATAGCCTATGAGACATGGAGTGGGTAAGACATGATTTTAACCACTTTATTGAGTTTTGTTTTGTAGAAAAGACTCTGTTTAAAAGATTTTCGTTTTGTATAAATTGTATCTTAATTTTGATCAATATTTTATCAACCCATTGCCTGTATTTAATAAAAACAAGCAAATATATAGCAGACAATGTAATAAGGTGCCGGCACATCACTTGTATTGCACGTGAAACTGGAGGGCGCAGAAACTCAGCTTGTGCCTCACAGACAGTTTTGAGAAATATAGGGCATCTATTATAGAAAGCTTAAAAATGTCTACTTTTAAACGAAAATATTCAAAACGAAAAGAAATAGGCTACTCTCTGAATATGTCGGCCCTAATCCATATGAAATGTGCATTTCTCTCTGGCGTTCATGGCGAGTCCGCATCGTCTTTGCAGCGACACAGAAAATATTAAAATAATTAATCATTAGTTTATATCTTATACACTATATCTTAATCCCACATTAAACACATTGTTATGTCTGTTTTTTATTTATTTTTTTTTATTTTTTTCACGTTTTTAAGTACAATATTAGGTTAGTCCACAGCCCCCCACCAGGGGGGGCTGATGCTATGACGGGGGGGGCTGCAGCCCCCGCAGCACCCCCCTTCCCGCGCCATTGCACAAGACTTGTACTGGCTAATGACTTCTCACCGGTGATTCCCGATGGTTTTAGAGGACAATTGAAGAGTTTCTTTGCAAAACGAGATATATCCATTTTGAGAAATGTTGGTTATTTGACATTATTATTTAAGACATCAACAGTTAAGTTCATTCACAATTTTTTGTACATTAAACTATTACTTGAGCTCAGTGAAGGCCAGGGACACATATTCTTCAAATCCAGGATATGTTTTATTTAATTTTATGTCCATAAATAGTTCATAAATAAGTCAAAAACCATGCCAAAATGCAACATATTTATCTTAACATTGTCAAACATCTTAAATTGGTTAAAAAAACAATACATCATAAATATATGGAATAGTATATAGAAAGATTGATTAATAATAATAAGATTCTGAGTTAGTTTTGGCCAGAACATACACAACATAACATTTGTGGGGGGGGGTTTGCAAAACGCTATATATCCACCTTAGGCTATATTCTACTACTGTAATACCATTAAGAAAAGCTAGTGGTGTGTTGTTTTGTTGTGTGTGTGTGTGTTTTTTCTCTCGTGTGTGTGTTGTGTGTGTGTGTGTGTGTGTGTGTGTGTGATCAGTGACGTAGCCTACGTGACTGACAGCTCGCCTACAGTATAAAAAACAATAAAATGGTAACGTTTTTTAGTTAGCCTATTGAATCCTCTTTTTAAAAATATATGTTTTTTTTGTTTTTATATTATCGTTAAATCACTGAGCAAACTTGGAGCACTTCACAGGCGGTGACTCTCATCCTCGCGTGACATCCTGAGCTCGCGCAGCATCCTGAACGTTCTATAGCCTAACCGTTATATCGCACTTTGTAAAGAAAAAAGACTGGCGGATATCGCGTTTTGTGAAAACAATACATTTTTTAGTAGGCCTAAAAATGTACATTTTTTAATCTTATTAATGGCAGCAATTCACACATAGATTAAGGTACATCTGAACAGTGATTTCCAATAATAAAATCCAAATGTCAAAAAATGGCGTTTATCGCGTTTTGCAACCGAACTCTTCAATTACTCCTCGTCGCTCCCCTGTCGTTTCAAATAGTACAACAGCGAACGCAACAAGTATAAAAGCCTCGTCCATTTGGGAAGGTGCGCTCGCATTATAAGAAATAATGAAATAGGTTATAAGAAATAACGTTAAAAAATTTAGTTTTATCTCGTTTTGGTCAACAGAAATGAAGATACATTTTAGCATAGTTTTTATTTTGTAAACCACATTTAGTCTCATTTTTATTAGGCAACGATATTGCATTATACATTTAATTATAGTCATCATCACATGACCAGCATTTACGTTGCATCTCGTCTCATTTTCGTCACATGATAAAGGTTCGTTGATGACGATATTTAGTCATAATTTTCGTTGACGAAAGCAACACTACTTATATGATAACCAAAGACTCTGCTCATTTCAAGAACTAAGAACTACGTTTTGTTTACCAGCATCATCATACTTTGTTTTTTTTTCAGTTACGCTCTGCTCTCAAGGCTTATGGAGTTCCCTGGGTATCCCCCATTTCCTCTCATCCTATGTGGGATTTGATCGCACCATCCTCTGGTCAGCCATCTGTTTCTTTAATATATAGTAAAGTTAATGATCACACTGCAAAACCTCTTTCTATTAAATCTATATGGAATCATGAATTAACAGATTTTGACTTATTGGTCGACTGGGAGAGGGTGTGGTCTAATCTAATCTTTTTTTTTTTTTTTTATCTAAACTTCTAAAAACTAGGATCATTGTCTTATCCATTTCTAAGTCATCCATAGAGCATACCTATACTCCTTAACAAAAGTTTTAAAATGAAAACTGCAATCAAACCTATAACTGTCATATCTGTAACACTGTATCAACAGGTACTTTTCTCCACATTTTTTGGGAATGTCCAATTGTTGTCAGCCTATGGACACATTCTGTGAATGTGTGAATTCTGTCTTATCCTTTTTACTAAAACTTGATTACATATCTAATCCATGTTTATGTCTTCTCAATGACGATTCCAACTCATGTATAAGTTCATTAAAGAAGAGAATACTGTTTGCTGGTTTTAAAGCTGCAAAGAAGACAATAATACAAAACTGGTTTACTCCTCACGTGTGCAAAAATATTTTGGATTCACAGCCTCCTTAAAATAGTGGACTTGTGGAATATACAGCAGCATGAATGAACAGGGCTAAACCTAGTATTTACCATTTGATGCATGGGCAATGTTTTTTCTACCAAAATTTTGGATTACATAAAGGAATGATTATGAAAAGTTTTTTTTCTGTCTCCCCCCCCTTCCTCTCTCTCTCTTCTTCTTCTTCTTTGAGATTGTAAAAATATTAATATGTCTCTTGCTCCCCCTTGCCTGTTTTGTTTGTTTGAATGGATGTTGTCTTCTTGAATCAAAAGTTGATCACAAAAAAAAGAACTAAAAATTTTGCTATAAGTTTGATGATTGCATCATATAATAAATTGCTGTTCATCATCTGTTTGATACAATCATTCATTGATTTTTCCGTACATTTCTGCCATATGTACATAAACTGACAGTCACCATGATAAGCTACTACTAAATATTGCAGAAAACTTAAATTTCATGTAAAGTTGCTTTGCAACGATTTGTATCGTAAAAAAGCCACTATACAAATAAACTTGAATTGAATTGAACTGAATTGTAAACTGGAACTTGTGTGAGTGGCCGCGCTCTGCCATACCCACCTCAGGACTTGGCCATGAAGCCAGTGCTGAAGGCTCTCCATATAAAGCACGCCCCAGCAGTGTAACTGGCGCTGCAGGTGCCATATGCCCCAGAATATTCGAAAATTGTTTTCAGTGGGGGACCGCTGTCCTGCACTTGAATGAATTCAAGTAGTTCAGCAGGCGTGCTGTCTGTTCGACCGAATCCAACTCCATAGCGAGAAAAATGACCCTCTGTATCAAGGAGAGTTTGCTCTTTTCCCAGTTGACCCGAAGGCCCAACGGCTGAGGTGTCGGAGCACCAGGCCTCCTGAGCTGGCACAAAAGCGCCCCGAGACTGTGCTAGTATAAGCCAATCGTCGAGATAGTTGAGGATGCGAACACCCTGAGGGGAACAAGAATCCCCTCCACGACTTTCGTGAAGACACAGGGAGACAGGGACAGCCCTGGATAGAAATGGTCTGTGGCGTTTGGTTGTAACCCACCGCCTTTCTTGGGTAAAATGAATTAGGGGCTGTAAAACCCCATCTTCATATTGGCTGGAGGGACCAGCTCTATCACATCCTTCACCAGTAGGACTGTGATTTTTTCTCTTTGCATGAAGCTGAATCGCCCAGCAGAGGCAGATGGTCCACTGAAGCCTAGCGAGATGAGCTGGGTAGCGCTAGCCAGGCACCCAGATACCGAGCAAGTGGGACCAGCAGAACCACCTCTGTACGCACAGTGAGACAGTGAGTTGGAACACAGGGGCCCAGCTCGGGCTGTTCGTGGGCAGACCGAAGAGGGGTCTGAGTGTGTGGTACAATAATTACCTGGTTCCACGGTTTGACAGAGGGTGCGTGAGTAGGGCCTTTGATGACGCTGTCGAACCGCCTGCTGCTGACTGCAGGTGAGAGAGGAGGTGGATTGAGTGGCCGGTATGGTGTTGTCTTCCTTCGCAAACGCTACTATGCCCTCTTTGGGACCCAGAGTCAGCAAACAACCCAATTGTCGTTGAGATTTTTGGAAACTAGAATTCTCCACACGGCGGGTGGGAGAGGTGTATTCACCATCCCCCAAAGAGCAGTTAGAAGCAGTAGTAGTTCCTCCCTCTCTGGGTCAATAAGTTCTGTAATCATTATTGCTTATACTGACTAACTGTGTTGTAATATAGATGGAGTGAATTAAACCAGTTCTGTAATCATTATTGCTTATACTGACTAACTGTGTTGTAATATAGAGTGTAAAAGAGAGCTGTGCCTGAATCCACTGTTTGTCACGGAACTAAAGGCAGTGAATTCCAGCAAAATGGTGAGTTGTTTATCTGGCGCTAGGCCTCTGAGTTCGCTAGCATTCATGTTAACAGGCCAGGCTTTTGATGCCCATTTATATATAACGTAGTCTGCTGAGTTTACTATGAGTTCGCTAGCATTTATGTTAATCGGCGCCAATGGGTAAATCAATGCAAAGGTGCGTATTGTGTAAAGCAAAGGTAGAGAGCCTGCTGTGTTCATATGTTAATAGGGTAATTAGCCACAATAGGCTAGCGGAATACTGGTTAATGCCTGTGAAACCAAAAAATTAAAATTAAAAATTTTGTTTGTGGGTTATAAAAAGAAATGTTACCTTTCCATACTGTTGCTAAATGGTTAGTTTGTTAAATAATGATGTTAAAAATTATGGATTTAATTGAGGTTACTGGAGGTTAAAGAGGTACATTTTTAGTGCATTCTTTCCACTGTTACCGGTGCAGAGGGGGTTAAATAAGCACACTAACACCTTAATGCCTCTAATTTAAAGTGATACAAGTTGATCAATGTTTTCATGCAATTCATGCAGTTTTATTCATCATACTGTTAATGTTACTAAAGTTTCATAAAACTTGAATTAGAAATGTGTGTTTTTATGAAGGATGCAATTTTTGATGTAAATGTACTTTTGATACTAGAGAGAAATTCATATAGTTTTGATACCTGAGAAGAAACATAAGAGCTGTTGTACAATGAGAGAGAGATTTTTATATTGCATTATAGGTGTACTGAAATATTGTCTAATTTTATTTTGTAGTAGCCTGTAGCAGTCGGTAATTGAGAGAAATAAATGGACTGCTACAGGCTACTACAAAATAAAAATTAGACATTATTTCAGTACACCTATAATGCAATATAAAAATCTCTCTCTCATTGCATGCCAATTAGCCTTATTTATAGGTCAGGTTTTGGTAGAGAGTTGGAAACATCGTGCAGAGATCCTTTCCACGGAGTGATACAGATCCACACGTTCCAGACATTCCCCAAGAGATTCATAGATTCCCAGTCCGGGTGGCTGGGTGGCGAGCCAACCTTGTTTGTGACTCTGACTTTAGACGGATTGCCAGGATCATCTTCTTCATCTTCATGGTGGTAGGACAAACACTAACACAAACTAAAAAAAAGGGCCCCAACGGTGAAAACTGAACTCTTGTCAACAAAGGCAAGTGGAACCGAGGATGAACTGAGCTCAAAGAAACTGAAAAAAAGGGTTTTGTTTACATGCACACTTTATTATTTTAGTTTGTTGTTTTTCATAAATGTGTTCTTATACACTCACCTAAATGATTATTAGGAACACCTGTTCAATTTCTCATTAATGCAATTATCTAATCAACCAATCACATGGCAGTTGCTTCAATGCATTTAGGGGTGTGGTCCTGATCAAGACAATCTCCTGAACTCCAAACTGAATGTCAGAATGGGAAAGAAAGGTGATTTAAGCAATTTTGAGCGTGGCATGGTTGTTGGTGCCAGACGGGCCAGTCTGAGTATTTCACAATCTGCTCAGTTACTGGGATTTTCACGCACAACCATTTCTAGGGTTTACAAAGAATGGTGTGAAAAGGGAAAAACATCCAGTATGCGGCAGTCCTGTGGGCGAAAATGCCTTGTTGATGCTGGAGGTCAGAGGAGAATGGGACGACTGATTCAAGCTGATAGAAGAGCAACTTTGACTGAAATAACCACTCGTTACAACCGAGGTATGCAGCAAAGCATTTTTGAAGCCACAACACACGCACATGCTTGAGGTGGATGGGCTACAACAGCAGAAGACCCCTACCGGGGTACCACTCATCTCCACTACAAATAGGAAAAAGAGGCTACAATTTGCACGAGCTCACCAAAATTGGACAGTTGAAGACTGGAAAAATGTTGCCTGGTCTGATGAGTCTCGATTTCTGTTGATGCATTCAGATGGTAGAGTCAGAATTTGGCGTAAACAGAATGAGAACATGGATCCATCATGGCTTGTTACCACTGTGCAGGCTGCTGGTGGTGGTGTAATTGTGTGGGGGATGTTTTCTTGGCACACTTTAGGCCCTTTAGTGCCAATTGGGCATCGTTTAAATGCCACAGCCTACCTGAGCATTGTTTCTGACCATGTCCATCCCTTTATGACCACCATGTACCCATCCTCTGATGGCTACCTTCCAGCAGGATAATGCACCATGTCACAAAGCTCGAATCATTTCAAATTGGTTTCTTGAACATGACAATGAGTTCACTGTACTAAAATGCCCCCCACAGTCACCAGATCTCAACCCAATAGAGCATCTTTGGGATGTGGTGGAACGGGAGCTTCGTGCCCTGGATGTGCATCCCACAAATCTCCATCAACTGCAAGATGCTATCCTATCAATATGGGCCAACATTTCTAAAGAATGCTTTCTGCACCTTGTTGAATCAATGCCACGTAGAATTAAGGCAGTTCTGAAGGCAAAAGGAGGTCAAACACAGTATAAGTATGGTGTTCCTAATAATCCTTTAGGTGAGTGTATGTACAGTAGGTGTCCATCCAAAACGTTGGTTCTACTGCCGCTCGTACCGCCGCCGCGGCGTCTGCAAAGTGCATTTGCAGCTTTTGACCGCTGAGTGGCGCTTTAACCACAAGTTATCAAACAAGCGCATCAAAGCACATTTTCGCAAATAGACGTCAGCTTTGCCTCGCTAACGTGTTACATTTGATGGCTGCAGTCGGGGAAAATGAAAGAAAAAATATTTCATATTCACAGATGAAAGTTTAGTCCTTATGAAGATATGTGCGTTTCTTAGAACGAATTCAAGCAGGATAAATGTCAAGCCTATGAGCCTGTGCTTATATTTTCCTCTACACCATATTTTAGATTTGACACATTTTTAAATAGTGTGCATTAAAAATAGTAGCATAGTGAGCTATGTGTTATATTATTCAAAAGAAATTGTGGTTTACTTTGCATCGGAGCATTAAAAATAGTAGCATAGTGAGCTAATAAATAATGGATCTACGTAGTGACAATCTGTATAAATGTAAAGTAAAAGGCAAATAGTCAATGCAATATAATATAAATATAATAGAATAAATTATTGATATGATGTTCTGTGATATGCAACAAAGCATTGGTTTTTGTTCAGACAAAGGAATAATTTCATCTATGATCCTGCGCATTGCTATTCCAAGTTATGATCGCGTTGCTGAGTATAGCTTGCATTCAGTTCATTTTACCCTAACCGGGCAACTCAACCAAGCGGTTGAGCACATTTTCTAAAGTAAAATCAGATATACATTTTATCACCATGTTTCTGCCATTTAACTACATTTACTGTTAGGAGGTCTAGAACAAGAAAATCCGATTAAATTGTTTTAATCTCAATTTTTGAAGTTACTTGCAGTTAGTGTTTGAAGAGAGGCATCACATTCCGGTTTTGTCGCGGCTTTTCGTAAGTAAAAGGCAAATAGTCAGTAACGATAAATTTTTGCTGCAGTGCCACCCAGTGGATAAAATTGCCATTACACACTCTATTCAATGAGTGGTTTTAAGGACAAATGGCCAAAAATGGGGTTTGGCGAGTTTTAATTACAGTAATTGGATCGCAAAAAAAGGTCAACCGTGCGGTTACAATGCACGTTAAAGGGTTAATAAATAATTAAAATGTCTCCTTTTTCACAATTATTAGGCTACTTCTGCCTGTGCTTTGTGGCAAACTTAATGCATGTGCTTGAGCATGGAATAGCCTATATTAAGGCTCATTATGGATTATAGATGTAAATTTAATATAAACCTGCGATTAGTTGAATAATGCAACGAATAATGACAAATGAATGACAACGAAAAATCTAGTAACTAGAAAAAATCTTACGTGGGGGCAAGACCTATTAAATACCCTCTAGACATTTCTAGATCCTCTAGATTTTTTGACACCTCTGAAACACAAAAAACGAAAATTGAAAATTGAAATAAAATTGATATTTTTATGTTTTGAGAATGGCCAGCCCTTCTATGCAGATATTGTACTTCTGGTTTGTGCATTTTAAATCACATAAAGTCTACAAAATATATAAAAAAACTTGTGTTTTTGTCACGTCTGTAAAAAAAAAAAAAAAAAAAGCCTATAAAACATGTTCATAAACGGATACTTTACTGATGTCTGGACTCTGTTTGGGATTTAGAAAAACTTCAATATAAATTTTCATGAATAGGCTACATTCTGTGAAAATTTATATTTCACACTCTTTTCACTAAAAAATATACAAAATAAAAGTTTAATATTGTATTAATAAAACGGCTGACGCTCCACTCAGGGCTCGTAGTTCTGATTGGGCTCAACCCTCCCCTGCGCGTCTAAGACACGCTGCCGAGCAGAGTATGAGCGGAGCGGTGTGATTCTGACTGGAGCGAGGAGCGGAGTTTTTAAAAGTCAGAGTGTCGTGGTAGAGTGCTCCACCAGCACCAGCTCCATCACGAGTACAATTCATGCCAACAGCCCGTAATATAACTGCATATTTAGCAAGAATTCACATGATAAACATATTTAGCTATAGCTTGATACACATAATCTCTCCGATCAGAAGGTTATAATGACGGCAATAGTCGAGCGTTACAGGCTTTTGTCTTCCTTTTACTGATTATTTTCGGGTTAAAGCATGATTTAAACAGGTAGCCTACAGCACATTCACACGCAATCGCTGTCGCAATAATGCATTCAAACAAATGTAATTTTACAGTGCTCCTTCATCTGTAACTGATTTTGAAATCTGTAAGAAATGCATCGATCTGTAGATAAAATAACTGACAAAAATGTACTGTTATTTTTATCACAAACAAAATTTGCACAGCAGAAAGCAGCAATTACACCTTTTATTGCTGACAATTTTATCATTTTGTAGTAAAAAAGTAAAAAAACAATACACAAAACACACTAAAAACACTCCAAACACTCAATTAATTTAATTATATTATATTATTTTATTTTTATAGGCTACGTTATTAACGTAACATTTCAACTTGATCCATGGAGCGAGTGCGGAGCAGTGTTTCTGGTATCAGTGAGCGCGGAGCGGAGTGATTATTAATTGCTCGGAGGCGGAGGGAAATTGTTACTGCTCCACTCTCACATACTCTGCTGCCAAGTGAGAGAGATGTTTCGCCCTATATGAACACCGTCTGGTGTAGACACGGTTAGACAGTGTCTGCGTTATTTACAAATAATTGATATAAGAAATAAAAATAAATACATAACCTAAACCAGTGGCATAACGAGATGAAAATATAGACTAGAAAATATATTTACACTTGCTCTGTCCTACGTCCATGAAACTGACTCACTACGGAGCTGCCAGTTTTAATCTGAACAGCTTTTAAGGCCGACTGGATGGTTAGATGCATGATGGGCTAGTATTAAAAAAATAAATTAATAAATAAAATAAAGGTCTTTCCAGCATTAAGGTAATAACATTAGCTAATCATCTTGTTTCAGTTATAAATTTGACTGGTAAATGATAAAGAATTATATTAAAACTTATTTTGAACAATTTATTTGTCATTTGAATATTGATTTTATGTAGGGAGACAAAAAAATCAATTTAAATTGTAAATCGGATTTTATGTGAAAAAAATCTGGGATTTTTTTTAGGCCATCACCCAGCCCTAATGCAACAGGTTTTTTTTTTAGGTTTTTTTTTAGGTTTTTTTTATTTAATTTTTTTTTAGTTCAGGCAACTTCCTCTGAAATTAAGTTATAATAACTAATAAACTTTATTGCGCTATACAGTAGTCAACATTTGAAGTGGATCAAACCTTTCTTTAAAGTTGTTTTAAAAACCAATATGTCCTAAAAAACATGTTCTGCAAATTTGATACCCTCATAAGACACTGTCCATATGAAAGAACAAGAGTTTCACACCTTTATCTCGACCCCCACAAGCTATACAGAACTACCCCAAAAACCCCAGCCCCCTCCAGCTGAACTGAACTCGGTCTGTTTTTTGGGCTGTGAGGAACGGTGTTTTCTCATGTTACTGGGTTGAAACATGCCTACACTCACAGCAGCCCTACTATTTTTATTCATTATTTTCCCACAGCCCATATTATTATTATCACTAGACCAAAATAATAACAAATTCTCAATTGAAAATGGATCATTATTTTTGAGAAAATCGTAGACGTTTGTGAACGTAGGCGTTTGAGGCAGGCTTTAAGACCAAGCGTAATCCTCCGTCAGCTGCTCCCGCTTCACAGCGAGCGCAAGCTCTAACTGACCCAGCTTCACTGTCCACGTTATAAAATCAGTTTGAGGATCATAAGCCCAACATTTAGCAAGGTGGGAAAAAAGTCAGTCTACCTGAAGAAAGACGTTTTTCATTGAGCTAATTCTGTTAAAAAGAGAGTAAAAAAAAACAAACAAAAAAAAAACACTGTAGGCTATTCTTAAACTTGGATCTCATTATATTGAAGTACAAATCCAAACACCAGAAGCAGCCTACACTCTCTCAGTGTTCTTTCATTGAAAAGTATGCATTTTATTTATTCACAGGCTATATGGTTGAAATCATATTTCAGTTGAAAACTTTAAGTGCCATTGTTTGAAAAAATGCATCATAGAAATGTTTCATAGACCTTCAGTTGTTATGCTTTGCAATCCAATGGACAGACATAAGCCTATATTATTGTACATTACAAATATTTGGGTAATTTAACCTCTATTAGCCCTTATTTTCCATTTCTGAAGTTAATTTGCAACTCTAATGATGATGTGACTCCCCTGACAGTGGCACATTCCTCAAAAAAAGAAATAACTAAATAAATAATTAAATAACTAAATAAATAACACCTTGTTAGAGCTATGTGAGCGATTAATAGATTTAAAAAATAAAAAAAAGTGTGTGCTTGGTTTCCGAAATGGAAAACGAATACAGCTCATAAAAAATAATATGATGAAAAAGTCATGATAACATATTAATTCATAGAAATAATTTAAGCAATTAAAACTTTTTTTTAAATACCATATTCAACTTGAATTTCAATACTATTAAACTGACTTTAAAATCTCAAGGAGTTTAAGTTAAAGTTGAAACGGTAAAATGTCACAGTGCATGTTAAATAGTCTAAATGAACTTTTATCTTATATAGTATCCGAAGACCTTGATTGCATGTAAGCATAAAACTAACAATATATTTTGACTTTTTTTTTAATGAACAATTCCTGTATATAATATGTGACAGCAACCTTTATATCAAACATTTTGAAATCGTCCACAGCTGTGCATCGCGGGAGGCAGCTTGAGCGCGCGGAGTGAATGTGATGCACAAAGTCATTTTCAGATGCGATGGAAAAATAAAGCTGTATAAAATTATAGCTACACGAAACCTGTAAATAGTTAACAACATAGCCTAGATTAGGCCCATACTCTGTTCCTAAGTATATAATGTAAATTTGTTAACCCACAATAACACATTTTAACCGATTAGTCGCCTATTTTCGTTTGCTGCATTTTTTTTTTTAAACACGCTAAAAAATAAATTACATTTGTGAGAGTTGCATTTAATTACATTCAGAAATAATAACGGCAGGCCTAATAATGCTATAGACTAATGTACCAACCAGACACTCATGAAAGTAAAGTTAGGAGGGGCTGCCCTTTAAACTCAACAAATTTATCAGAACAGAACAAGAATTACAAATATATAATTCTAATGGATAAATTTAATTGCAGTATATAATAATATAGGCTTATAAACAAAACTAAAATAATAATTAAAAATAATTTAAAGTGATACATAACGTTGGGCTTATCTCTCTCATTCGGGAAAAATCCAAACATGTTGCCCATTTGAAGCTAAACTCTTAATCATTAGGTAAAATAAGCTTTGGATTTCACACGTGTTTCAGTATCGACGCAAAAAAAAAAAAAAAATCATAATGAGCAAAAATATGCCAAAGTGGACCGCTGCTTGTATATATATATATATATATATATATATATATATATTTAATGACTGTTTAATAACAATAGCATGCATAAGAGCCTTTGTGTAAAGGTCTTTCTTTAAATATTTGATGAGTAGACTGTAGCCTAAGACTATCCTATTTTTTAATCGCTTTTTACGGATGTTATAATGTATATTATAATGTTATTGTTGTTTTGTGTCTTCCTTTCATTTTACAGTTACATTCAGTTCGCAATCCGTCCCTTTGTGCCACCTGGCAGTAGTTTTGCGAATGATTTTAACATGCGACTGACTTGCAGTTAATGCCGCAGCCCTGCGGCAGCGGTACGCGTGGCAGTAAATACCCATTTTGGTTGTCAACCTACTGTATTTACCAGCCCTGTGTATTTAATACAGGTTATGCAAACTGTCATTCTGGTGTGGTATTCCTTTTATTGGTATTCAATTCTCAGGCTCTTAACAATTTAGCGTTTTCTGATTCTGGTCCAAATTCATATTAATGATAACCTCTAAGACTACTTTAGACTACTTAACCTATGTACCTTATTTCTACTACCTCGTAATAAGGGTTACACTTAGTTTCAGTAGTCATGTCAAAGCCAGTAAACTAAATCAGCATACTATCATCTAAAAAAACATTGCAAAGAATTAGATTTTTTGTTTCCAGTCAAGACTTAGAGAAACTTGTCATGCCTTTATCACCAGCAGGGTGGACTATTGTAATGGTCTTCTCACCGGCCTTCCCAAAAAGACCATAAGACAGCTGCAGCTCATCCAGAACGCTGCTGCCAGGATTCTGACTAGAACCAGAAAATCTGAGCATATCACACCAGTCCTCAGGTCCTTACACTGGCTTCCAGTTATATTTAGGACTGATTTTAAAGTACTTTTTTTTCATTTTATAAATCACACAACGGCCTAGGACTGAAATACATAGCAGATATGTGAGACCTAACAGACCACTCAGAATATTAGGATCGAGTCAGTTAGAAATACCAAGGGTTCACACAAAAACAAGGAGAGTCCACTTTTAGTATTATGCCATCTGCAGTTGGAACCAGCTTCCAGAAGAGATCAGATGTGCTAAAACAAGTCACATTTAAATGCAGACTCTGATTTGACACTGATTTGTTTAGCTATGTATTTATTGAATGAGCACTGTGCAATGTCTGAACGTCTGAACTGATTGCACTATATTTTAT
This sequence comes from Cyprinus carpio, assembly GCF_018340385.1. Lineage (NCBI taxonomy): Eukaryota > Metazoa > Chordata > Actinopteri > Cypriniformes > Cyprinidae > Cyprinus > Cyprinus carpio. The sequence continues at coordinate 13,543,607 of NC_056589.1, forward strand.
TTATAATCATTTTCTATTCTTAACTGTTTTAAATCCATTTTAAACCTCTTAAATATTTTCTTAAATCGTTTTGAAAGTTTTTAAATTCCTTGATTTATTGTTGTGATTTTTTTTTTTTATTATTATTATTTTCTTTTCTTTTATGTAAAGCACTTTGAATTACCATTGTGTATGAAAGGTGCTATATAAATAAACTTGCCTTGCCTAGTGCAGCCTGCCCACTCAACACAGGAATGACCACCATTGAATCGCCATTCGCCAACACAAAAAGCTCCCTAGAGCGCACTGAACTCGTCGTCATACACAAAGATATTGGCCAGGAGCAGAACGACATTATCGCTTTGCTCTGAGGCAAACAACTGGTATGTGTTTCACCGGCTGCCTTTTTATGCTGAATGCAATCCTCACATACCAATGTCCATTGGCTTGTTTAGTTTACACTTGAAGTATACTGGTCTCTGATTGATGTGACGTCAAGAGTGACTGACTGAAAGGGAACCAAGACCCCATTAGTTTGGTGGAGAAATCATGAACAAAATTTCCCATCTCCCAGCAAACTTGCAAAAATTCACTGCATCATCTGTCCCTTCTGAGAGATTTTTTTCAAAAGTAGGGGAGTTGATCAGTCAAAGAAGAAACAGGCTAAAGGGGAAAAATGTCAACATTCTCTTGTTCCTTCATAAAAAATGTATATATCAATTCTAAATCTATAATTTTCATGGTTTACCCATGATTCCAATTTAAATGTAAGATTCAACCTGAAGTTCAGTTGATATGACATTTAAATAATTTTAAGTGTTTCTAGCCTCACAGACATCCCTTTTTTGATTTCAGTGCAATCCAGCCCATTGACTTTTATCAGGGTTTTAATTAATTAATTAATGCATGCTTATTTAATTAATAGTGTTGAGTATTTTAAATAAATGTTAAAAAGAAGTCATGTCTATTGCAGTTTATTTAATATTAATAATGATGGCTATCAAAAACACTATAAATTTATATAAAAAATATTTCATAAGAGGATCAGTATCGATATCGACTGTGATAAAGTGAGGTATGTAACTCTCAATTCAAAGAACCAAACAATGGGTTTTTGTTTTCAAGATAATTTTATTCACGGTTTTGTCTCATACATGTGTCAAATGGAGGGTGCACATTCCATTGTGACTCATGTTTGTCAGTCTTAGCCTTTTGTGCCTGTAAATAAGAAAAGGTGAATGAAAATTAGACAAATAATGATTTGTTTGTTAATGGTGATTCTCTTTGTCTAACCTTCTTTCCTAAGGGGAGGGGCCCGCGAACAGGAAGCTTGACTTATACCATCCCAAAGGAGGAGGAGCTCGGCATTGAGAATGTTGAATGATATTGCATTGAATACATGTCTTTTGGGATTCTCGTTGGTTTTTCGTGGTGAAAATGAAGCTGGATAAAGAAGATGCTAATATTCATATTTGAAGGTTGATGTTAATATGATCTCATAAATAAGCTATGCATATTGTAATTGAAATATAGCCCTGCCATTGGTAGGGGTTGAATTTGAGGGGAGGAGCCTTAGCTATAAAGAGGGCTAATTGTTTGGACAAAGGGAGGGGAAAAAGAAAAAAAGAGAACTGAATGTGACTGTTGGGGCCAGTAGCCAACCTGTTTGATGTTTTTCGTAAATATTATTTTGTTTTGTTTTTTTTCCCTTTAATTTTTGTTTGTCCTTCTTGTATTGGAATTTTGATGAATGGAACCTGGTTACACTGTTTGGAGCATGCCTTGACAAGAAAATTAAATCACCTTTAACCCTCTGGAGTCTAAGGGTATTTTTGGGGCCTGGAGAAGTTTTTGTCATGCCCTGACATTTGTGCTTTTTTCAGTTTCTTATAAATATCTAAATGGCTAAAGTCTAATCTCACTGTAATCAGCACAAACTAGGCTATAATAATATGTGAGCAGCATGTATGTACATGATTGTGTTTTTGAGAAAAAAAATGTTATGCGTTGGTTAGTGAAAAACCAAAAAATGTTAAATCACTAGAATAAGGCAATAAAACACATACAGAAAATTGGTTCCCAGATATTTTGAGAACTGGAGCTTGTAGCCTATAATTTTTTTTTTCTAAATGATGTGAAAATCATCTTGTTTACTCACTTACAGAAAACAATATATTGATTTAAAGTTTTCTAAGACACTTTTTGTTTGGAAAAGTCATATGCGATTAGGCGTCAACTATCATGAATTCACACCTGAGAAGACAAAGGCCTGCATAATGAGCTGCATAATGAGCCATTCAGTCAGCTGTGTCACTGAGAGGGATGAGTTACAAGAAAGAATGTGAGGACAAAATAAAATCTATTTAATTTGATGTTTTAGTTTATTTAGAATATATTTAATTATCCAACAACATAATTTAATATTCACTTGTGAGTGCAGTTAAACAGTTTATTAGGAAAAATCAAAGCTGACTTTCAAACTGAATTTTTTGCATCATTACTCCAGTCACACAATCCTTCAGAAATCCTTTTAACAATCTTATTTTCTACAAAAAAAACATTTATTGTTATTATTATCATTATTATAATTATTATTATTATTATTATTAATGTTGAAAAGAGCTGAGAATATTTTTTTTTAGGTTTTTTAGGGGGGATAAATTGAAAGAACAGCAATGATTGTTACATTTGTTACAGTTACATTTATTGGTACATTTTATATTATTTACATCAAGCTTTTGAATGGTATAGTAGTGTATATTGTTATTGAAACTTCATAATATTTCACTTGATTATACATTTAGTCAGGAATTATAGTTTGGAAAAAGTCTAACTAGTAAAATTGTTTACACGTTATGTGAAAACTAGTACAAGTATATAAATCAATAAAAAGAGACTTACTCATGTTTATGATCTCTGCTGAATAAAGTGCTTCATTCTTTTTTTCTGAGGAAATCCAAATCTCAATCCTCAACCACATCACATCTTTTTGGGTGAATTATGTCTTATTCCTCTCATCGCGAAGCAAACAGTAAAATAATAAAAAACTTGAAGAACAATCTCGCTGCGTTGTCTTCTGTTGTGTGGGCGTATTCAAAAGCCGCGCGCTTCAGTGAAACATATGAATCTCAAAAGCGCGCTCGGCGCGGGGCGGCGTGGTCGCATTAGAAGATAATGAAGGGAGACGTGAAAAACGGACATCGCGTTGGTTTTCATATGGATTACTTTATCACAGAATATTTGTTTTCAGCAGCACTTGTTTAGTTTAAAAGTAGACATGTCAGGCTTTCTATAGATATCTCTCTCTTGTGTCTCTTCGTTGAGTATTCACTGAGTTACAGTTCATTTTAATGACGCATTTGTATCTGAAGATCAGCGGAGACAAAGGCTGCAGACAGCACTCCTTTTTGTTATCTTTATTTTATAAGTGCACAAAGTTTTGTTGTTATTATGTCTGTATACAAAAAAAAGTAGACCCTTTACAGATTCGATTGATGTATTGCACTTATCTGTACGATCAAAACTGAAAGTGTAATTTAAGTTCTTTTCGGGGTTATCAGGAGAAAATACCCCCAAAACGCGTATACGCGTTAATCGACTCCAGAGGGTTAAGAAAATTAAGAGTTTTTAACTTTTCTTGCTGCCTGCCTAGCCACTGCTAAAGACTTCGTTACAACAAATGGTGTCAGAAGTGGGATTGACGTCTCTGTGGGGACTGGCAGTAGAATAAGAAAACTGGAAGTAGTAAGATGACTGCTAAAGGGCATTTTTGTCCACAACGGACTACCAGAGCACATCCTGTTTTGCTCTCAGAGGGAGAAGAAGATATGGTGGAAGCTGCACAGGAGGAAGTCATTTCAAGCATGTTTCACCAAGCAGGCAATATTCAAGATGAAGAGACTGACCTGGTGGTAAGACCCAAGACTGGGACAGCTAGTATTCCTCGAGATGGTAAAGACAATGTTGTTGTGGGACAGGAATTTTTGATAGAAATGAGGGATTTCATGCGACAGCAACAAAGAAATGAGAAATGAATGGGGGTTTGAAGAGAAAATTTGAAAACCACCATTTTTCAGAAACCTAGAAATGAATGGGGGTCTGAAGAGCAAGTCAGCCAAAATACTCACCATCCATTACCTACACCAAGGACTTACCCACCACCATTAAGAGGTACGATACATTCAACTCAAGCTCACCCTGTTGTTGATAGCATACAAGCTATAAGCCAATCACCAACTGTACCTTATAGACGTTACCATGAACCCCGAATTCATTGAGGGGGAAGATGTGGAAAGTTTTTTTTATTCATTTCAAGCATATTGCAAGAACGTGGGGATGGCTAACGGATGAATGGGTGGCTCAAGTTGTTACTCTGTTGACAGGAAAGGCCTTGGAAGCATATGCTGGGATGGATGAACAACGATCCGATTTTTTTTACTTTTACTTTTGTTTGTTCTTCTTGTATTGGAATTTTGATGGATGGAACCTGGTTACACTGTTTTGGAGCATGCCATGACAAGAAAATTAAATCACCTTTAAGAAACTTCAGAGTTTTTGCCTTTTCTTGCTGCCTGCATAGCCACTGCTAAAGACTTCCTTACAATATCGACAATACTTGCCTTGAAAGTACTTGGTATCCGATCGAAAAGAAAATATTAATTTTATATATAATATTTATATTGACTTATATTTTTGTCAATTTCTTGTGTAATAAATTTTTACCTTTTATTATATGTTGCCTGTGTGGTTACTATTGTCATATTGTGTGTGATTTTAATTTAAAAAAAAAACATTTTGGGTTAATTTTAAACCCAGCAGTATAGTACATTTCAATCAAAATTAAATTGAATTAAATAAAACAGCCCATAATGTTATTATATTACCTGGTAAACAACAATCATTTTGGAGCAATTTGTTTTAGCCACTGTAACTACCCGGTAACTACATGGAACAAGGTCGTACACAGTGCTAATTCAAAGTGCTTTACATAAAAGAAAGTAAAAGGCAAGGCAAGGCAAGTTTATTTATATAGCACATTTCGTACACAGTGGTAATTCAAAGTGCTTTACATAAAAGAAAGTAAAATAATCATGAAAAAAAATAATAATAATAAAACAAGCAATTTTAAAACATTGGAAAGGATTTAAAAATAGACGTATTTAAAATGAATTTAAAGCAGGAAAAAAATAGAAAATAATTTTACATAAATACAGTGAATACGTAAAATACAGTGCAATCAGTTCAGACAATCAGCATTCAATAAATGCACAGCTAAACAGATGAGTTTTGAGTCTAGATTTAAATGTGACTAATGTTTTAGCACATCTGATCTCTTCTGGAAGCTGATTCCAACTGCACGGCATAGTAACTAAAGGTGGACTCCCCTTGTTTTGTGTGAACCCTTGGAATTTCTAACTGACTCTATCCTAATGATCTGAGTGGTCTGTTAGGTTTATATTCAGTGAACATATCTGCAATATATTTTGGTTCTAGGTCATTGAGTGATTTATAAATGAGTAAAAGTACTTTAAAATCAATCCTAAATGTAACTGGAAGCCAGTGTAAGGACCTGAGGACTGGTGTGAGATGCTCAGATTTTCTGGTTCTAGTCAGAATTTCTGGCAGCAGCGTTCTGGATGAGCTGCAGCTGTCTAATGGTCTTCTTGGGAAGGACCGGTGAGGAGACCATTACAGTAGTCCACCCTGCTGGTGATGAAGGCATGAACAAGTTTCTGTAAGTCTTGACTGGAAACAAAACATCTAATTCTTGCAATGTTTTTTAGATGATAGTATGCTGATTTAGTTACTGCTTTGACATGACTACTGAAACTAATGTCTGTCTCCAGAATCACACCAAGATTCCTGACTTGATTTTTAGTTGTTTGTCCCCTAGAGTCAAGGTATGCAATGCATTCACCTTGAAAACTTCATCTTTGTTTCCAAATGCAATAACTTCAGTTTTTTCCTTGTTTAACTGAAGAAAGTTCCGGCACATTCAACTATTAATTTCATCAATGCATTGGCAGAGGGAGTAAATGGGGCTGTAGTCATTTGGAGATAAGGCTAGATAAATCTGTGTATCATCAACATAGCTGTGATAGGCAATTTGGTCCTTCTCATTATTTGACTTAGTGGGAGCATATACAGGCTAAACGAGAGCGGTGCAAGAATTAAGCCTTGTGGGACTCCGCATGTCATGGACGTCCACTTAGACTTTGCTCTCCTATACTCACATAATAACCTCTCCCTTCTAAGTATGACCTGAACCATTTGAGTACCATCCCAGAAAGCCCGAACCAGTTTTCCAGTCTCTCTAGTAGTATGTTATGATTGACAGTGTCAAAACACAGCACTGAGATATAGCAATACCAGCACTGATATTTTGCCAGAGTCAGAATTTAAGCGAATATCATTTAATATCTTAATGAGCGCTGTCTCTGTGCTGTGATGCAGTCGGAAACCAGACTGAAAATTGTCCAGTTATCCATTTGAGTTTAAGTATTTGTTCAGCTGATTAAAAACTACCTTTTCTATAATTGTGCCTATAAAATGATGATTAGATATTGGTCTATAATTGCTCAAAATGCTGTTATCAAGATTGCTCTTTTTCAGGAGGGGCTTAACAACTGCAGTTTTCAGGGAGATTGGAAAAGTCCCAGAAAGAAGTGAGGTGTTCACCACTTCTAAGAGATCTGCTTCTAGTTGTGCACACTTTTGAAAAAAGATGTGGGAAGTGTGTCAAGATAGCAGGTTGATGATTTTAGATGCTTCACTATTTCTTCCAAAATGTTGCTATCAATTGCTTCAGAAATAGACATAGTATCTTTTTGATATTGCAGCCGAATCTGTCTGACCTCTGCATTACTTGAGGATGTGCTAATCTCCTACCTGATATTAATGATCTTCTCAGAAAAGAAGGAAGGAAACTCATTGCATTTGCTAACTGAGAGCATTTCACTGGGAATCTGACTTGGGGGGTTTGTCAGTCTCTTAACAGTGGCAAAAAGAGTACGAGTGTTGTTTATAAGGTTTGAGAAGAAATTCTGTCTAGCTGTGGCTAGTTTCACATTAAAAGCATGAAGGCTGTCTTTATAGATGCTATAATATGTCTTCCATCTTGCTATAGATGTCTTCCGCCACATCCGCTCGGCTTTTCTGCATTGTCTTTTCATAGTCTGAACTGCTGTTGACCTTCTCCAAACTGATTTCTGTCTGTTTGTTTTCTTACTGACTATTATTGGAGCAATATCATCAATACCATTCTTAACTTTTGAGTTAAAGGAATCAAGGAGAATATCAACAGAGTCTGCAGAAATGCTTGGTGTTAAAGATATAGCCTCCATAAACAGCACACTAGTGTTCTTGTTAATGCGTCTCCTGACAGAGACGGATATAGATTCAGTGGTAGCAGAGATCAATATACCAAACAAAAAACACTATTCCAGGATTTACCCCTTTGTTCCCCAAACATCAAACACTATTTCCTTATACCTACATGGATGTACTGTATAGGTACACTATAATTACAAAAAGTAACGTTCTAAATTCTGTTTACTTATGCTGTAAATTGCAGTCTGTAAAGTCAAGTCACCTTTATTTATATAGCATTTTTAACAATACAGATTGTGTCAAATCGACTGTACAGCATTAATTAGCAAAATAGTGTGTCAATAATGCAAAATGACAATAGTAAACTTTTTTTTTTTCAGTTAAAGTTCATCATTTAATTCATTGATGTCATCATCCAGCTCAGTTCAGTTTAAATAGTATCTGTGCAATCAAGTCAATGATATCGCTGTAAATGAAGTGTCCCCAACTAAGCAAGCTAGAGGCAACAATGGCAAGGAACCAAAACTCCACTAGTGACAGAATGGAGAAACAATGTTGGGAGAGACCAGGCTCAGTCGAGGGGCCAGTTCTCCTCTGGCCAGACAAAACCAGCAGTTCAGTTCCAAGCTGCAGGGAACTCACATTGTGCAGAGGACTCAACTGGTTCCTGTGGTCTTGTCCCAGTGGCCATCTGAGACAAGGTCTTTACAGGGGATCTGTGGCTCATCTAGTTGTGCTGGTCTCCGCTGACTTTCAGGGTTTTAGAGGTCCTCTTTAGGTGCTGATCCACCATCTGGGCTGGATACGTACTGGATCCGGGTGACTGCAGTGACCATCTGATCTGGATACAGACTGGATCTGATGGCTACGGTGACCTTGGAATAAGAGAGAAACAGACTAATATTAGCATAGATGCCATTCTTCTAACGATGTAGCAAGTACATTGGGTGTTATGGGAAGTATTCCCGGTTCCAGTTGACCTAAATGCAGCCTAAAAATCATTTAACAGATTTGAATATTAGAAATGTGTTAATGTGTTATGTGTAAGCCAGGTTAAAAAGATGGGTCTTTGATCTAGTTCTAAACTGAGTGTGTCTGCCTCCCGAACAATGTTAGGTAGTTTATTCCAGAGTTTGGGTGCTAAATAGGAAAAGGATCTGCCGCAGAATTTTGAGATCGTAGCACAAGTAAAAAACAAATTGCCAGAGTTTTGAGAACACAGCTGACATGTAGGAATATAATGTAACAAAAGCTTGTTCAAATACTGAGGTGCTAAACCATTCAGGGCTTTATAAGTAATAAGCAAAATTTTAACATTTATACGATGTGGTAGCCAGTGCAGTGTTGACAGAACCAGGCTAATATGGTCATACTTCCTGGTTCTAGTAAGGCTGCATTTTGGACTAGCTGGAGTTTGTTTATTAAGCGCACAGAACAACCACCCAATAAAGCATTACAATAATCTAACTTTGAGGTCATAAATGCATGACTTAACATTTCTGCATTTGACCTTGAGAGCATAGGTTGTAATTTAGATATATTTTTGAGATGGAAAAATGCAGTTTTACAATCAAATAGCACACCTAGGTTCCTAACCAATGATGAACATTTGACAGAACAGCCATCAAGTCTTAGACCATTTTTTTAGGTCCTATAATTAACACCTCTGTTTTTTCAGAATTTAGCTGTAAGAAATTACTCGTCATCATGAAAAGCATATTCAGCTATAAATATTTTTATGTAATTAATTGTGTTTACTTGCATATTAATATATTTATGTTATCATAATTTCAAATTGGACCTCCAAATTAATGAAGAAATAACTTAAAGATGGTATACAATTTATACAGTAATGTTACTGATATCTCTATTAAATTAATTTTCCCTCAATTTTAGCCAATAATTATAGCCTTTCAACATTACAGTATAATTGAAAGCCATTATTTTTAACATTTAATAGGCTCTGAAAAATATGACAACTTTAAATTTAAGTGAACTTAAAAGTATTCACATAAACTATAAATTGTATATGTATAAACTATAAAATTAATATAAATTACTCTTTTATTCAAACTACCAAAGTTAATCAGCGACTACAGCAAGGGAGTGATTTCTCCTTATTCTTTTGTTCTTTGATTTACATCAATGACAGACTTCATCAGGTTTCATTTTAAAAGCAGCGCTATCTCTTTAAAACCTGATGCACATGACGCGGATCTGACACACACATTCGCTTCTCTCCCAACATCTCTACGGTCATTTAGGACTTATTTAAGACTGTTTTCACGAGGTAACTCGCCATAACTGGACATTTTAACATAAGTGTTTGCGTTTTTGTCTGCTGAAGCGGCTCAGCAGTGTATGTGTAAAGTCAAACCCGCAACCTTTCAAACTCCATTTGACAATCAACTTTGTCCAGTCTCTGTGCTTTTTCTCGCTAGAAGATATGACTGATAGCATGGTCATTATACTCTTATAATCCCCTCACATGGTTTTAGATGATTTAACAAGTTTATACAATTCTTCCTTTACTATAATAGAGAATGAGTGGAATTGTTCCTCAGGGGATCTATAGCGCACTATCTGATGCGATACTGTAGATGACGGCTGGATGGTTACAATTTAATCTCTAATAGTATCGATCTTGGAAGTAAAATAGTTCATAGAGTCATTATTGCTGTTCTGTTGGGAAATGTCAACACCTGTTGATGCTTTATTTTTTGTTAATTTAACCACTGTATTTTATAAATACCTGGGGTTATGTTTGTTTTCTTCTAAAAGAGATGAAAGGTAATCAGATCTAGCCGTTTTTAATGTTTTTTCTGTAGGATATGTTACTTTCCCTCCAAGCAATACGAAATACCTCTAGTTTTGTTTTCCTCCAGCTGCGCTCCATTTTCCGGGCTGCTCTCTTTAGGGTCCAAGTGTGCTCATTATACCACGGTGTCAGACTGTTTTCCTTAAGCTTAAAGGAGCAACTGTATCTAAAATGCTAGGAGAGAGAGAGTCCATAGTTTCTGTTACATCATCAAGTTTTGAGGTTTTGGATATGCTAAGGAATTGGGATAAATCAGGAAGATTACTTACAAAGCAGTCTTTTGTGGTACAAGTAATGGTTCTACCATACTTGTAACAAGGAGTAGAATTTACAGCTTTAGCTACATGAAGTTTGCACAAGTCTAAATAATGATCTGAGATATCATTGCTTGGCTGCATAATTTCAACACCATCAAAATCAATTCCATGTGACAGTATTAAATCTAGAGTATGATTTCGTCAACGAGTAGGTCCTGAGATGTGTTGTCTAACCCCAATAAAGTTCAGAAAGTCTATGAATACAGATCCCAATGCATCTTTTTCATTATCAACATGGATATTAAAATCATCAACAATTAAAACTTTATCTGCAGCCAGCACTAACTCGGATATAAAATCAGCACATTCTTTAATAAAGTCTGTATGGTGTCCTGGTGACCTGTATACAGTAGCCAGTACAAACATCACAGGGGATTTATCATTAACGCATTTCTCTGGATAATGTAATATGAAGCACCATTACTTCAAACGAATTATACTTACAGCCCGCCATCTGATAAATACTGAAAACATTGTTATAAACTGAAGCAACACCTCCCCCTTTACCTTTTGGATGTGGCTCGTGTTTATAACAGTAATCTTGGGAGGTAGACTCATTTAAAATAATGTAATAATCAGGTTTTAGCCAGATTTCTATCAAACAGAGCACATATGGGTTATGATCCGTGATCATATCATTTACAAAAAGTGCTTTCGTAGAAAGGGACCTGATATTCAATAAGCCAAGCTGTATCATTTGTTTATCTGTATTACATCAGTTTTTTTATTTGTTGAACATCAGTTAAATTGTTAGTCTTAAATTGGTTTGGACAGTTTTTGTATTTTCCTTTTCGGGGAACAGACACAGTCTCTATAGTGTGATATCTAGGTGAAAGAGTCTCTATGTGCTGAGAATTAACTGATTTCTGTGAAGTGAGGCAGCTATCAGACGGTCGGTTTAGCCAGTCTGTCTGCTTTCTGACCTGGGCCCCAGTTAGTCAAGTATATACTCTAAGACTATGTGCCATATTTCTAGACAGAAGAGTGGCACCACCCCAGGAGGGATGAAGACCATCTCTTTTCAACAGGTCAGGTCTGCCCCCAAAACTCTGCCAATTGTCTATGAAACCTATGTTATTCTGCAGGCACCACTTAGACATCCAGCCATTGTGTGACGACTATGCTATGTATCTCATCACCACGGTAAGCAGGGAGGGAACCAGAGCATATTACAGTGTCTGACATCATACTTGCAAGTTCACACACCTCTTTAATGTCTGTTATCTAATGCATTACCCAATGTTTTAATAAAAATGTAAATATGCAGAACGTTTTGTGTGATGGGTAGGTGTACAGTTTGTTTATAAAATCATTATGCATGGAGTGTTAAAAGAAAACATAAAAACCAATGCCTGTGTGTGTGTGTGTGTGTGTGTGTGTGTGTGTGTGTGTGTGTGGATCATGTACTCCCTTGTTGTGTAGTAATACATGAAATGTTTGAACTAAGCAAAATTATACTACATTATATTTTGAAAACACAAACATGCAGAAAGTTGTGATGGGGACATCTAGAGGCGGGGAGAATATACATATATATATATATATATATATATATATATATATATATATATATACATATATAGACATATATACATATATATACATATATATATATACATATATATATATATATATATATATATATATATATATATATATATATATAGTAACACTCACACACACATACACACATACTGGCCACTTTATAAGGTTCACCTATTCAATTGATTAGTAACACAGATTGCAATCACTTGGCAGCAACTTAATGCATTTAGGCATCTAGATGTGGTGAAGACAACTTGCTGAAGTTCAAACCAAGCATCAGAACGGGGAAGGAAGGGGATTTAAAGGTCCTGTTTTTCGTGTTTTTTTTTTAAGCTTTGATTGTGTTTACAGTGTGCAATATAACATGTGTTCATGTTTTGCGTGTAAAAAAAACCACAATATTTTTCACACAATTTACTTATCTGTATACCGCTGTTTTCACTGTCATAAAAACGGACTGATGACTTTCTTTTTCTATGAAGTCCCTCCTTCAGAAATAGGTAACGAGTTCTGATTGTGCCAGCGGTTCCTGTGTTGTGATTCGACAGCAGCTTAGCAGACGTTGCCCGAAAAAGGTCACGCCTCTTACCATAACGTGGAGATGCATGCGCTCAGTGTTATTGTAAACATGTCTTTAATTTTACCCTATCAATTTGAGCCGGAATCAGACCCGGAGAACATAGATGAAGAGGATCGAGTAGAACCTGTGCAAGCACGACTTTTAAAGGATGTTTTACAATGGTAAGATGTTTATTTAGTAGTTGTCATACTTTTATGTTTGGCTGTTACCTTGAATTGGTTAAATTGTAATGTTAAATGTTACAAACTGTTATAAAAGCTTGTGGTATATGGTTTTGTCCGTCTGTTGAATTAACGATGGTGTTGTTGAATTTTTAAAATGTGCATTGTTTATTCCTACCTTAGTTACACGTGAGCACGAGTTTTGATTAGCAATATATGTTTTATAGGTGTACATGTGGTAATTGTGACAAAATGCCAACGGAGGTGGAAAACATCTGCTGCAAAGAAATACAAAAAGTACTGTGACACCTCCTAATTAAATAATTTTTTGTTGTGTATAGTTCTTTTGAAATTGTTTTCATCCAAACAACTTTATATAAATACACTTGATTTTCTCCATGAATATAGCCTTAAAAGCTGCCATGTTGTGTAAAAGAAATCGTTGCCATGCATTACAATAATTTATTTATAAAAAGTTGAATGTAACGTGATTGCACATTAAAGAGCAGGTCATATGGTATTTTAAAGTGTCCCAATATTGTATTGGAGTCCCCTACATCAGGTTTAAATGCATCTAAGGTCAGAAAACATTGTAATTTTCTCAGAATATACATTTAATTTTAGAGTAATTTGCCAATGATTAGGAAAGTGATTCGTTTCAAGCAAGTTCGGAGCAAGCCCCTCCCTTCCTCAAGCCTACTCTGCTCTGATTGGTCAGCTGGCCAAACCTGTTGTGATTGGCACAGAGATGAGTCCTTGAGCCAGTTAGCCAGCGCTACCATTGACAAAGCACCTTTACATAAAACAATAATATAATCAATCCGTTCTTATAATGACATAAAACACAAAAACACTTATGCAAGCGAATCGTGCCCACAGCTAAAGTTTAGCTGCTAACACTAGGTGGATACGTTAGCCGAGTGCTAACGTGACTAACTGATGAAACAATACAGTTTGTAAACCAAAATATGTCTACAGTAATGTTTGAAGATTGACAGACATAAGATGCTCTGTCTTAACTTTTAATCAGAATACAGAACAGTTTTATCACAGGAGCACCAGCCGAAATCACTCATCTCTCCCGCATTAACCCTGTAACTGCTGGTGCAGCACAATAAACAGCAATTTCACAATGATTATAAAGTCTGTGTGCTACACTACATTCTTTATTATTAAACAAAGTAATTAGAACAACGTCAGTCTACAATAATCGACATATTCCTATGGTTCACTGTGAATTTTTAGAACTACTTCAGTAAGACAGTAATATCGTGCTTTACCTGGAAACCTAAAGCTGCACTAGGTATACATCACATATTGGCACAAAAAAAAATATTTTGAGCACTCAATTGAAAATGTACACCTAACGTATCAATCGTACTACTTACAGGTCGTGGTTCAAAGAGCTTGTTAGTCCAAATTAAGAAGATTAGAAGCCAACGAAGATAAAAGCCCAGATTAGAGAAGCAGTTCTTGATAAAATGACATGCACACAACAAAAGGCTCGAATTTTATTTCTGTGGTATCCTTGAACACCCCGTCTTCTCAACATGATGTAAACGCACTAATAGCAAAAGTGTTTGTGGGCAGATCAGACTCTGTTCGTATTTCGCGGCAAGTCACGGATAATCAAAATGTGTTACCCAGTGACGTATACCGGTAACAGGCAAAAGATTTGAAAATGTAACGACTCGTAAAGGCAACTCTGAGTCGACTCTCTCCTTTGAGAGACAATATCTTAATTTATCATGCACTTTTTTGATTAATAACTTTGCAGATTGTTTTCATTTAAGGATAGCTACGTTATAAACTGCAAAAGAGAGATTTTTCAAAAACCCATATGACCTGCTCTTTAAATTATTAATGCCTCACATCAATGTATAGGTTTGTCAATGAATGATGCAGATTGCAGACCCTCCTACATATATGGTTCATCACCCAGGCTTTGAAGCAAACTGCTTAAACCCATATACCTTACAAAACATAAATAATATTTACAAAGCTGACTACAGACGAGTGAGGCGAAGAACTGAAGAAGAGTTTTTCTTAAAGATGTTTTTAATAAATATAATAAAATTAAACAATGTATAATAACTTTAGTTATATAAGAATAAAAATATATATATTTTTTAAAACAATGTATTTTTTACAAATATATGTACACATGATGTTAATGAACCATTTGTTTACTTTGTCTTTTTGGTTCAATGCCATAGGCGTTTCCATTATGTGGCATATCGCAGCTTTGTCAGCTGGTGCTGGGGCTACTTAGGACAACATGTGAGGGTCGTCATCCTGTCTTGTGTTGTTCGCCAGATATGCCAGCATTTTCCTGATCCAGCTGGACAGTACGCTGGATTCCGGCCACCCCTTGACTAAACCGAGACACATGGCGGGCAATGACATCTTCCTTGCAGGGTTTTTCAAACTCTGATGACGGGAGGTGGAATGGTGATCTGATGTAGTTCTTCTACATATGGTGTTGGGTCCACAATGACTTCGTGTAGTAGAAGACTCATCAGGTCATCGACATAGTCTGAAAGACAAATGTAAAACTGCTTGTGAAAGTACTGACTAAAAATATATATTGTAAAAATCTGTTGTATTGAATAATTTTGATGTCTTAATTTTTTTAAATAAAATTTTCTAACTTACTAAATGTTGGGTCTGTTTTCACAGGCTTGGCTGTGCAATTCCCCTTGTTTTGACTTCGGAAAAGCAATTTTGAAAACAGCCTCTCCTTGTGTTGTTGTTGCCTGTGGACGCTGGGCATTCTCTCTAACTCTAACTCCAGGCGAAGTCTCTTGCTTGGCCTGAAAATTGAGCCATGTACTGGTGTTGAAGGCATCTGGATATCCGGCAACATGAGTATCGTTTCACTGCCAACATCCTGACTGGAAACTGTTGCCTGAAATATTTTAATAATTAAATAATGATTTAAATTTAATAAGTATATATTATTATTCAAAACAGTCTTTCATGCAATTACATATAATTTCTCTATGTAAAAACATGGTACAAACAAATATGTGCCACTACTGATATTTCATGTCTAGACTTCATACCTTTGCTTCTTATGTGGACATCCCTCAGTGTACCAAAAGAAAGTTGTGTGCCCACTGATCACATCTTTGCTGATATCTGTATGGCCACTGTTTCGATGTTTGCAGAGTCTGTCTGACATCCAGCTTCATGTACTGAAGATGTTTCAGGGAGCTCTTGGGAATGTGGTCCCTGCTGAGATGAACTCTGTAACAAATATTTCAAATGTTTATTTAGTTATGAAGTAATACCAATGTACACATTTTACATGTTCAACAGTAATGACATATATAATTGACATTTATCAGAATACAACAGAAACAAAGCAAAAAATACAAAACAGGCATGCATTCTCTATAATAAATTTCCTAACATGGTCCTTCAATAGATTATTACATCAAAAACTGTGGATATTTATTGTTTGTTACTGTTTAGCACAGTTACATTTTCGTATATATGACTACTGTAGCAGAATAGCTTCGCAATAAATAGGAAACGAACATGGCTTTACTACAGTAGGTAATGTTACATAGGCCTAAACATAGAACAATGATTCCCGTGGCTGCAGCTAAACCAGCATGTGGTTAAACAGTAAACAATAGATATAATCAACAAATAATGTCGACGACATGGCGACAAACACACTCTACAAACGCAACTCTTCCTCTTCTCCATGGGATCACAACAAGACCACGCCCCCTTGTGTATTCCTGTGGCCGGAGGTTAGTCAAAAAACTTTTCTAGTGACGTCATTAAAGAAGGAAGTCGAGGGATGTAGTCCAAACTGGCTGTTCGATGTAGGCGACTTCTGTTAAATAAAATATCTTGCTTGGCATTGAACTTTGAGCTTTATAATTTTACAGATATTATTTATACTCTAACAACAACATTACACACTAACAAAAGTTTGAAACATGGGATCACGAAGAACGGGACCTTTAAGTGACTTTGAACGTGGAATGGTTGTTGGTGCCAGATGGGCTGGTCTGAGTATTTCAAAAACTGCTGATCTACTGGGATTTTCACACACAACCATCTCTAGTTTTTACAGAGAATGGTCCGAAAAAGAGAAAATATCCAGTGAGCAGAAGTTGTGTGGACGAAAATGCCTTGCTGAACACATCGAACCCTGAAGCAGTTGGGCTAAAGCAGCAGAAGACCACACCAGGTGCCGGTATTGTCAGCTAAGAACAGGAAACGGAGGCTACAATTCACACATGCTAACCAAAATTGGACAATAGAAGATAAAAAAAATGCCTTGCCTGACCAGACTAGATTTCCACTATAACACTACTATGACATTCTCAACAAATCTCCAGCAACTGCGTGATGCTATCATAGAACTAAGGCATACATGCCCCAAAGGCGTTCTGGACACACACACAGAATAATCTATTGTGTATTTTAAACCGAGCATGTTCTTAAGGCAAAAGCTGGTCCAACCCAGTACTAGCAAGGTGTACCTAATGAAGTAGCTATCGAGTGTATATAGATAGAAGAATACAGTAAAAAAATAATTGTCAAAGGAAAGTGTCTGGGCATGTCGGGATCCACAATATCCCTTACGGTTTGACCTGTTATAATAAAAAATGTTTATTCCTTTACTTATTTTGATATTGGTGTTTATAATCAAACATTAACTTTTTCTTACATGACAAAAACTTTTAGATTTTATATTCCAACTCATATTTCTCATGAGAGATTCGTTGACAAAGCTATAATTCGCTAGCCATCCTCTATAACAGTATTAGAAAACATACATGCCCCAAAGGCGTTCTGGACACACACACAGAATAATCTATTGTGTATTTTAAACCGAGCATAACATTAGGGGTTGCTTCCAATGTAAAAAAATCACCCATATCTGACACTTCTAAGCAGTATTAGAAAAACTGATTATCATTCTACAAGAGGTGCATTAAGAGGAGACTGTATCATACTGCCTAGTCAAAGTAATGTTAGTCAGTCTGATTTTTTCTGTCAAAGCTGCACGAGAATGGAATACTATTCAGACAACAATAAGAGATCTTTATTTAGGATTCAATTGAAAAATTATTATTATTATTATAGATTCTTGTTTGTATTGTCTTTATTTGATTGATTTTAATAGAATACTGTATGATTTGTGCTATCTAGTTATTAAATTTTCTAATATGTATTTTTAATTAAATTTTCTTTTAGGGTGACTTGTAACATCTTGTCCAGGGACTACGGATGAAAAATAGCCTTTGGCTAATTCCGGTACATTTACAGGAATGTTTTATTAATGTACAATGTCCCTGTCAACTAAATAAAGTAAAAAAGAGCACTCACAATGCGGTTTTAAATTTCAACTTATATTTCAAAGCTGTCATCCAGTTTTCCATTCAAGTAAGAAATATCTTATTATTTTTTAGTGGCTCGATGGCGCCGCACATGGCTGCTTCAGTGCTTGGCTCTTCAGTGTTTGTACTGTTTTTGTTCGTTTTTCCTGTTTTTTGTTTAACAAACACAATCAGTTTCACCAGGGAAGAACTGCTGAACATTTGGCAGAACACACCACAAGATCTTTTACCGGATTTCAATTATTCATATGTTTTACTGAGCGTTGTTATCGGAGGAGCAACGGCGCTGATCAAACGCTACAGGACGCGCAGACGGGGAAAGCGAGCGGGAGTGCTTGTCAGACTCAGGAAGCGCGGATTTCGAACGCCGTTGCCTAGCATCCATCTGGCAAATCTCCGCTCTCTACCCAACAAAACAGACAAACTCATTCTGCTCTCTCGGACAAATAAGGATTTCACACACTCTGCTGCTCTGTGTTTCACGGTAACCTGGCTGAATGACGCCATACCGGACAGAGCGCGCTCCATCTGCCGGACTTTCAGCTGTTTAGAGCAGATTGCGACGCAGAATCAACAGGGAAATCGCGTGACGCGTGATGCTTTTACATCAGTGAATGGTGGTGTACAGATGTAACTGTGTTAAAGAAGATGTGCTGCTCAGATCTAGAAGTGCTCTTTGTCAACTGCAAGCCGTTCTATTCGCCGCGGGAGTTTCACTCGTTCATTCTGGTGAGCATTTACATCCCTCCGCAAGTGCACGTAAGCCTGGCTTTACAGAAACTCGCTGATCAGATCACAGAGACAGAACAACAACACCCGGATTCTGTTTTAATCATTCTTGGGGACTATAATAAAGCCTATCTCTCCCGTGAACTGCCAAAATACAGACAGCATGTTACATGTCCCACCAGAGACAGTAACATATTGGATCACTGTTACACCACAATAAAGGATGCATATCACTCTGTTCCACGAGCAGCTTTGGGGCTGTCTGGTTCATCGTATACCGACCTACAAGCAGAAACTTAAATCTGCTAAACCTGTAGTAAGGACTGTGAAGAGATGGACCATCGAAACAGAGCAGGATTTACAAACTTGTTTTGAACTCACTGATTGGAGTGTTTTTGAAGCTGCTACCACCGATCTGGACGAACTCACAGAGACTGTGACATCCTATATTCGTTTTTGTGAGGATATATGCATTCCTACCAGGACTTATTTAACATTCAACAATGATAAGCCATGGTTTACAGAAAAACTCAGAAATCTTCTTCAGGCCAAAGAGGATGCCTACAGAAATGGGGACAGAGTCTTGTGCAATCAGGCCAGGAACACACTGAACAAAGAGATTAGAGTGGCTAAGAAGACCTACGCTAAAAAGTTGGAAGACCAGTTTACCTCCAAGGACTCAGCTTCAGTGTGGAGAGGACTGAGAGCCATCACTAACTACAAGACCCCATCCCCCTGCACTAAGGCTAATCAACGACTTGCTAACGACTTGCTAACGACCTGAATGAGTTTTATTGTAGATTTGAAACCCCCAACACCCATTCCGACCATTTCTCTACACAACCGTTAACACCTCCTGCAAACCCCCTCTCCGCACCTCCTGCTCTTCAAATCTGTGAAGATGATGTGCGCCAGGTCTTCAGGAAGAACAAAAGAAGAAAAGCACCAGGCCCAGATGGCGTTACATCAGCTTGTCTGAAAACCTGTGCTGACCAGCTGGCCCCCATCTTTTCACAGATCTTCAACAGATATCTGGAGTTGTGTGAAGTGCCTTCCTGCTTCAAACACTCCACCATCATCCCTGTTCCAAAGAAACCCAAGATAACAGGACTTGACGACTACAGACCTGTGGCTCTAATGTCTGTCATCATGAAGTCATTTGAAAAACTGGTTCTGGCTTATCTGAAGGACATCACTGGACCCTTACTGGACCCCCTGCAGTTTGCTTACTGAGCAAACAGGTCTGTGGATGATGCAATCAACATGGGATTGCACTTCATCATGCAACATCTGGACAAAACAGGGACTTAATTGAGGATCCTGTTTGTGGACTTTAATTTGGCTTTCAACACCATCATCCCAACAGCCCTCCAGACCAAACTGACCCAGCTCTCTGTTCCTAGCTCTATATCTCAGTGGATCACCAGCTTTCTGACAGATAGGCAACAGTTAGTGAGACCGGGGAATTTAATGTCAAACAGCTGCTCCACCAACACTGGTGCCCCTCAGGGATGTGTTCTCTCCCCACTGTTCTTCTCGCTGTACACCAATGACTGCACCTCTAAAGACCCTTCTGTCAAGCTCCTAAAGTTTGCAGACGACACTCCAATCATCGGCCTCATCCAGGACGGTGACGAGTCTGCTTACAGACAAGAGGTTGAGCAGCTGGCTGTCTGGTGCAGTCTTAACAACCTGGAGCTGAACACGCTCAAAACAGTGGAGAGGATAGTGGACTTCAGGAGAAACCCCCCCCCGCACTCCCCCCCACTCACCATCATGAACAGCACTGTGGCTGCAGTGGAGTCATTCAGATTCCTGGGAACCACCATCTCTCAGGACCTGAAGTCGGACAATCACATTGACTCCACTGTGAAAAAGGCCCAACAAAGGTTGTACTTCCTTCACCAGCTGAGGAAGTTTAACCTGCCACAGGAGCTGCTGAAACAGTTTAACTCAGCCATCATTGAGTCTGTCCTGTGCACTTCAATAACTGTCTGGTTTGGTTCAGCTACAAAATCAGACATCAGAAGACTACAGAGACTGCTGAAAGGATTATGGGTACTCCCATGCCCACCCTTCAAGAACTGCATACATCCAGAGTGAAGAAAAGGGTTCAGAAAATCACTCTGGATCCCTCACATCCAAGTTACCCCATCTTTGAACTTTTGCCATCTGGCCGGCGCTTCAGAGCCACAAATACCAGGACAGTCAGGCACAAGAACAGTTTCTTCCCCCAGGCAATCTACCTAATGAACAGTTAAATGTTGCCCACTTATGCAATAAAAATGTGCAATATCCTTAGATTTATTTGTTACCCCTCCATCCTAGTATATTTCTGCATCTTAATCCTATTCCATTATCATTTATAGCACAACTTGTTATACACTTATTTATTAGCAATTTTTTATTTATTTTTTTTCTGTGTGTTGTTGTCTCTGTGTACTGGAAGCTTATGTCACTAAAACGAATTCCTTGTATGCGCAAGCATACTTGGCAACAAAGCTCTTTCTGATTCCTTATTATCCAGTGTATACACACACACAAATAATTTATTTTTATTTATATACATCTTTAAATAAGAATTAACACCTTTTATACATTCAATTGTGTGTGGGTGTGTACACACATATTGTGATTTGCTCTTCTGGTCTGTTAAAATTGTTTACTTATTTTGATATTGTTTGTACATCATTAGATTTGGCCAATACCTTCTTCCCTCACATGACTTTAGTAGAGTGACCATGAAAAGGAATGTGTCAGGATAGCCAAATATGTGGTCAACAGATGCTATGAAATGTCAAAAATTAGTCTGTGGGCTTCAAATTTGACATGTCAATATTCAAAATCGATCAGTTTTAATATTGCACATCCAGAGGTCACGGGTCAAAAGCAGAATTCCACATATACTAAAACCATATCACAAATCAATACAAAAGGTTGTTTTACATGAAAAATTGTCAAAAGATATTTGACATCATCAAAATATTAAAAGTTAAAATTTTCCTGTCCACATGTGCCGTCTCAGAAATCATTACATGTCAAAGTAAAAGTCACAGAGCTTCTCAGTGATATTTTTTGTAAATCCGTCAGTCCAAATGTCCCGTCCTCAGAAATCATTACAGAGATTAATGTCAAAGTAAAAAAGAGTTGGGGTGATGAATTTCATCCAGACCTCAGTGATTCTGTAAAAGTGTCGTCGAAATCAAAAATCAGTAAAAATCAGGATGACTGCTGTTAGCTTTAGCTAAATTACCTACGTCGAATCATCAAACTGGATGCTGCACACTTGTATGTAAATATTTTGTTATTTCCTGGCACGAAACTTCTGTTAGCTTTAGCTAAGTGGCTTTCGTCGCATTATCTAGGTGGATGCTGCACACTGGTGGTGGTTGAGGAGAGACCCACTCAAATGATTGTAAAGCACTTTGGTAGTACAGCAGTACACAATAAAGCCCTATATAAATGCCTCATTTATTAATTCATTCATTCAATAATGCTAATCCGATGTGAACAGACCAGCTGTAAATATGTATGTAAATAATCTGTTATTTCCTGGCACAAAACTTCTGTTAGCTTTAGGTAAGTGCCTTTTACCAATATAATCCAACCAGCATGTAATTAATAAATCATTTGACTGGACCTAACTGATATTATAAGCAACATATTATAAATATATTACTTATATTTAACAACTAATTATAAATACTTATATGGAACTTAGTATGCACAGGAAGCAATGTGGTATACACATGGCGACAGGGAGGTGACGGCAGTGCATAAATCAAGTCACCCTTCCAATTCTGTAAAATTTTAATATTAGATTGTAATATCAATGGCCAATTATCCCCTGTGAATTGACCATTAGACATCCTGTGATAAAATTTAATTACTCCATCTATCCTTGTAAAACTAATCCCATCCAAATAGGGCATTAGGGGGTTGTTAACAGATACCTTGGTACCTGATTTTGTTGTTTGGAGATGAGTCTGTTGGATAATTCATTAAATATAACAAATAACTGCGTCCGATCCATCCGTCCACTACAAAGTCTTGTGTAACTACAGAGACTAATATATAAGAAGACTACAAGCAAATGTTTAGAAGTGTATTTATTAGCATAAGAAACTCGTTTACATTTTTTAATTAGCAAAAATTGAAAAAGTCAGTTTTATGCTAAAGTATTACCATTGCTATGAGAGTCGTTTGTCATAGTGTATAATTATGAGCTTATAACTAAGAGCTAATTTTATGGTTAAGTCATGACCATAAACAGTACATGTTTGAAAGACTTCTGGGGAAAAAAATATATAGTTTTAGGTCCTTGTCTTTTATTCCCACTATAATTAAATTGAAAATATCTTTATATTTTTGTCATGTTTTGAGTTCTGACAAAACGAGCAACACCCAAAATGTAATATCTGTGCAAGGCTATAATGAATCAAAATGGTTTTGCTAATTTCTTGTCATGAGGTTCACTTATATTTTCAAAAGATGAGAAACATTCTAGGAGGTGTAAAAAAAAGTTTGAAAAAAAAAGAATACATTGACAAATAATAATAATAATAATTATTATTATTATTATTATTATTATTTGTCAATTTTATTATAGCACCAAATAGAGCCATAATATTTGTGCTTTTGTCTGAGTGGCAGACGGGATTTGGAACCATCCCATCAAGTTTGGGTTCTCTGAAATTTACAGCTTTTCACATTATAGACAATGGACAGAGGAGGAAAATCTGCAAACACAGTCAAACCAAAAACTATTCAGACACCAGATATAATTTTTGATATATATTTTTTTACTAGTGGGTGCAGGACACTATAGTTCATTTAAGTGAGGATAGCAAAATAAAGTAAACTGTGACATATTATACCCAAAAATTCTTCATACAGTGGACTACCAGTAAAATTTCTAAAAATTGGGACCAAAAATTATAAAGACACTAGGACCTGACCAAGTCTGCAAGTGTTATCTGACATTATCAAGCGAATAAACTGTGACAATGTGTTGAAGTGTGTTGAATGTGTTCAACAAATGTTGAAGGTGTCTGAATAAATTTTGGTTTGACTGTACATTAAAGCTCATGATGGTTAAGGATTGAGTATGCCAACCCAAAGGACATTTTAAAAAAAAAACAATAAAAGGCAGGACTTTCCCTGTTCTGCCTCAGAGGTTCCTGCCCTGTGTATTTATTGACATGGCAAAAAGGACTGTACCACTGGTGCTACTGTTGTTGGTGGTGTATGGGGTCTGTGTGCCAGCTTCAGCACAAGTCTGCAGATTGCTTGGTCAGCCTGCCCTTCCGCTACTTCATGCGCAAAAAGACATTAATATTGGGGCAATTTTCTCATTCCATAGAAGTGCTCTGCTAAA
This sequence comes from Cyprinus carpio, assembly GCF_018340385.1. Classification (NCBI taxonomy): domain Eukaryota; kingdom Metazoa; phylum Chordata; class Actinopteri; order Cypriniformes; family Cyprinidae; genus Cyprinus; species Cyprinus carpio. Next base: position 13,567,808 of record NC_056589.1, read on the forward strand.
GATACATCCTTTCACTTCCAAACCAGAGCCAACAACATGCATCAGGTCTGTATTAAAGTAACTCTTTGAGATTAGACATTATGATAAATAAAGAGCTGAACATGATTTTGAGAATTCTTTGCAGAAATGTAAATACACAACTGATGCTTTATTTTCACAGCTTCAACTTGCGTGAATTCAAATTTGCTCAGACACTGATCTTTGCAATTGAGGAGATTAATAACAACACACAGCTTTTGCCTGGTGTGTTTTTGGGCTATAAGATATATGATTCCTGTAGCTCTATAGCTCTGACTATCCTCTCAGGCATGGCTTTGATGAACGGTTATGAAGAGACTTTGAGGGATACATCCTGCTCTAGACCACCAGCTGTTCATGCCATTGTTGGAGAATCAAACTCCTCTCCCACCATTGGTTTGGCATCTTTAGTTGGTCCATTCAGCTTACCTGTTGTGAGAAGTCTTACTTGTCTGCTGTTGAATATGTGTATAATAAACAACTGGAATATGCAGCAAAATATATGTTACAAGGCATATTAAACTAATTTAAATCCATTGTTGTAAAGATTGTTGAAAGATTGTAGCAGTATGTTTATAATAGTTATGCAATTTGTATAGTAGTGATGTATTGTTTTTGTTGCTCTTTTTAAAATTGTTTTGAATAAAAATGGCATAGAATCAGAATTAGCTTTATTTGCCAGGTGTGCACAAACACACAAGGAATTTGTTGTGGTTTTGGTTTTGTATAGTGGATTAATGATATAAAAAAATGTGTTAATATACTCTGCATTTTTTTCTTGTAGATTAGTCATTTTGCCACATGTGCATGCCTGAGTAACAGGAAAAGGTATCCATCCTTCTTCCGAACAATACCCAGTGATTATTATCAAAGCAAAGCTCTGGTTCAGCTTGTCAAACACTTTGGCTGGACATGGGTTGGGACGGTTAGGAGTCGCAGTGACTACGGTAATAATGGTATTGCAGCATTTGAGGAGGCTGCAAAACAAGAGGGGATTTGTATTGAATACTCAGAGGCCATATTTAAAACTGATCCACAAGACCAGTTCCTGAAGACAGTGGAAGTAATAAAGAAGGGCACCGCCAGGGTGGTGCTGGCTTTTATCGCATTAGGAGATTTTGTTCCCCTCCTGAAAGTAATTTCACAGCACAACATCACAGGGATACAGTGGGTTGGCAGTGAATCCTGGATCACTTCTCGAACTCTTGCAGAAACAAAGGAATACAGTTTTCTTTCTGGAGCTGTGGGTTTTGCTATAGCAAATGCCAAACTTATGGGCCTGCGAGAGTTCCTAGTGAATGTGCACCCTGATCAAGAACCAAACAATGAAATTTTAAAAGAATTCTGGGAAACAACTTTTCAGTGCTCTTTCAGTAACAGTGGTAGTGGTGGCTGTACTGGTTCAGAGAGACTTGCAGAGCTGCAAAATGAATACACTGATGTGTCAGAGCTACGAATAGCAAATAAAGTGTACACTGCAGTGTATGCTATTGCATATACACTACATAATATATTAAAAGACATTAAGACCTCCACCAAAAGCAGCAAAGGAGAACGACCAACACCACAAAAGGTATTTAGAGCTCATAAAATAACAAAAGAAAAAAAAAAAAACATAATGAAACTTATTAAAATAAAAATAATGGATCTATCCTCTCAGGTGTTAGAGTATATCAGAGGTGTGCAATTCACCATCAAAACAGGTGAAGAAATCTCCTTTGATGCAAGTGGTGATCCAGTGGCAAGATATGACCTTGTTAACTGGCAGCCTGTTCAGGATGGAAGTCTGCAGTTTAAGAATGTGGGCTTCTATGACAGCTCGCTGCCTTCAGAGCAACATCTTCAAGTCAATCAGGAACACGTTCTATGGGCAGAGGATAGTGGACAGGTACATTGTTACTAGAATATTATTGAGGGCATGTGAAAAATATAAAAATATATGTTAAAATCAAATATATGTTAAAATCATGAAAAGGACAGCACTGAAGAACAAGTGGGAATAATATTGAAACCACAGGGAAAACGTATTTCATGGTATCATATGACAACATGATATTTACTAGCCAACTTATTTTGCTATAGTTGCCTGTGTCCATGTGCAGTGAGAGCTGCCCCCCTGGAACTAGGAAGGCTGTGCAAAAAGGACGACCTGTCTGCTGCTATGACTGTATTCCATGTGGAGAAGGAGAAATCAGTAATGTCACAGGTAAAATACATGCTGGATAATTCTCATTGATCGAGTGACTTCATCATGCATTTTCCATTCAGTAATCTTTTCTTGAAATTCCTTCACAGATTCTAGTGACTGCTTTCCTTGTGATTTGGAGTACTGGTCAAATGAAAGCAAAGACAGATGTGTATTAAAAGTGATTGAATTCCTTTCCTATACAGAAATCATGGGGATGGTGCTTTGTATTTTCGCCTTCGTTGGGGTGTTATTAACAACAATTGTCTCTTCTCTATTTTATCTTCATAAAGAAACACCTATTGTCAGAGCCAACAACTCAGAGCTGAGCTTCCTGTTGCTCTTCTCATTGACTTTGTGTTTTCTCTGTTCACTTACTTTCATTGGTCGGCCCACTGAGTGGTCCTGTATGTTGCGTCACACAGCATTTGGGATCACTTTTGTTCTCTGTATCTCCTGCATTCTGGGGAAAACTATAGTAGTTTTAATGGCCTTCAAGGCTACACTTCCAGGAAGTAATGTTATGAAATGGTTTGGGCCTCTCCAACAGCAACTCAGTGTTGTTTCCTTAACATTAATACAGATGATTATATGTGTTCTTTGGTTAACAATATCCCCTCCTTTCCCATATATGAATTTGAGCTATTACAGAGACAAGATCATCCTAGAATGTAACGTAGGTTCAGCTCTTGGTTTCTGGGCTGTTCTGGGTTATACTGGCTTGCTATCAATTTTGTGTTTTATTTTAGCTTTTCTTGCTCGTAAGCTTCCTGATAACTTCAACGAAGCCAAGTTCATCACATTCAGTATGCTCATATTCTGTGCTGTCTGGTTCACATTTATTCCAGCTTATGTCAGTTCTCCAGGAAAATTTACTGTAGCTGTGGAGATATTTGCCATTTTAGCTTCGAGTTTTGGATTACTATTTTGCATATTTGCTCCAAAATGTTACATAATTTTACTAAAACCTGAGAAGAACACAAAGAAACAAATGATGATGAAATCTTTACATAAAACACTTTAAACCCACAAATAAACATGCAATTGTACAACATAGCTGTATAAAGCAACAGAAAAGTAACCCAGATGGAAAAAATTTATTTGTCAGTAAACTGTAAACACAAAATCTTAGAGTAAAAGCACAGCCTGTGATTTTGGGTACTAATGATAGCTTTCATAATAACTGGAAAAGGTTCATTTTAACTGCCTGGACTGACAGCAAACATACACTTCTAAATGTTGAACTGGTGGATTCCAATGTCATATCATGTGAAATAATAGCTACCCAATAGCAGCACTGCTTTCACTGTTGTCTGATCCATTAGTTCTGCTCTCCACAGGCTGTGGCAGGCTCTGCAGTGTAGGCCGGGTCAGCACTAGGCACAGTGGACTCTCAATGACCATCTCCATCACAGCCATGCTCTGGACCTGCATTATGTACTTCCTAATAAAAAATGACATTGACTTTTTGCAGTTAACAAACAATGGAAATTTACATTAATTGCTTGTATTTCTAACAGTTATATAAATCATATAGCCATTTGTTTGTTTTATGATTGAAATTTATGTACACACGTTTTTACCTCTTATGTGCACAATATGTGTTACACCTTACACCATAACCTTATAACATAAGTTCAGGATGGATGTTAAATACTACTACTACTACTATTAGCTACAAAAATAACTGGGGTACAAAACCACTGAGCCCTACTTTTCTTTGGGATTTTTCTTGAAAAGATTAAATTTCACTCTGACTGTATTACACCTGACCAAACACTATCATCATGTCGCATAGACATTTCGTAATGGGAAAAATAAATGAATAAACGGGTCGTAGCATTTCAGATGTAATGGGGACAGAATGTCAAGTGTAAAACCATTCTATTCTATTCTATTATATAGTTCAGGGAAAAAAAAGTCACTCAAACCAAACTATTTCAAAGTGACTGTCACAGTACTGCTGCTGTGTTGGAGCGAGGAGACGAAGGAGCGAGTAGACGAGGGAGAATTTCACAAGAAACTGACTTTATTTACCACATCTAAATTACGACCTATGCTCTCAATGTCAAATGCAGAAATGTTAATCCACGCGTTTATGACCTCAAGGTTAGATTATTGTAATGCTTTATTGGGTGTTTGTTTTTGTTTTGCACGCCTAATAATCAAACTCCAGCTAGTCAAAAATGCAGCAGCTACAGTAGAGTTCTTATTAGAACCAGGAAGTATGACCATATTAGCCCGGTTCTGTCAACACTGCACTGGCTCCCTATTAAACATCGTATAGATTTTAAAATCTTGCTTATTACTTATAAAGCCCTGAATGGTTTAGCACCTCAGTATTTGAACAAGCTCTTGTTACATTATAGTACTCCACGTCCGCTGCGTTCTCAAAACTCTGGCAATTTGATAATACCTAGAATATCAAAGTCAACTGTGGGTGGCAGATCCTTTTCCTATTAACGCCTAAACTCTGGAATAACCTACCGAACATTGTTCGGGAGGCAGACAACCTCTTGCAGTTTAAATCTAGATTAAAGACCCATCTCTTTAACCTGGCTTACACATAACACACTAATACACTTCTAATATCCAAATCCGTTAAAGGATTTTTAGGCTGCATTAATTAGGTAAGCCGGGAAGACTTCCCATATCCACCGATGTACTTGCTACATCGCTAGAAGAATGGCATCTACGCTAATATTAGTCTGTTACTCTCTTATTCTAAGGTCACCGTAGCCACCAATTGAATTAAACTGACAATCATTTCACGGTAAGGAGACCTTTTATCAGTAAAACAAGTCAAGTCAAGTCTGCTTTATTGTCAATTCTTCCACATGTACAGTACATACATACAGAGAATCGAAATTGCGTTACTCTCAGACCCCCGGTGCATACAGATAACACTAACAGTAGAGCCTAAAAATCTAGATCAAATATAAAATATAAGGTACAACTATACAATAAGGCAATGTAAAAAAGACATTTAATAGAAAATAAAAATAAAGTTAAATAAAGCAACGCAAGGCACATGGCAGATAGAGTGCAAACCAGTGAACAAACAGTGCAGATAAAAAGATTTTTAGTGCAAAAAAAAAGCTTATTCAGTCTGATTAAAGTGACAAAAGGGCCACTGATGAGGTGGTAGAATGACGTCAGTTCCATGGTGAATGAGGTAGTGAGCAGACCAATGCTGCACAAAGTGACTGGTGCATGTCATCGTATGTTAGTGGGAGGGGGGTGGAAAGACCTGGGGATGTGGGATCTGGGGGGGGTTCATAGTTCAGGGGTGCCTGGGGCAGAAGAGAGACGGGGGGGCAAGTTCAGGAGCAAGTTCAGCTTCCTCACAGCCTGATGGATGAAGCTGTCCTTCAGTCTGCTGGTCCTGGCCTTTAGACTCCGCAGTGTCCTCCCTGATGGCAGCAGACTGAAGAAGCTGTGTGACGGGTGGGTGGGATCACCTGCGATGCAGAGGGCTTTGCAAGTGAGATGGATTCCGTAAATTTCCTGGAGGGAGGGGAGAGAGACACCAGTGATCTTCTCAGCTGCTCTCACTATGCTCTTCTCAGCTGCTCTCACTATGCATTGTCAGAGTCTTCCGGCAGGATGCATTGCAGGCGCCCATACACACACAGTGATGCAGTGGAGTTGTGTGACGGTGTGGCACTGCACCACCCCGCCAGGCGGCTCACCTCGCTCCTGTAGTTTGTCTCATCCTTGTTGCTAATGAGACCCACCACAGTCGTGTCAACCGCAAACTTAATGAAGAGGTTGGAGTTGTGTGACGGTGTGCAGTCGTGGGTCAGCAGAGTGAAGAGGAGGGGGCTCAGCACACATCCTTGGGGGGCCCCAATGTTCAGTGTGATGGTGCTGGATGTGTTGCTGCCGACCCGTATTGCCTGAGGTCTTCCAGTCAGAAAGTCCAACAGCCAGTTTTGAAACATGCGGGAACAACAGCCTGACTAAGTGAGATGTTGAAAATGTCTGAGAAGACATCAGTGAGTTCTGCTGCTCAGTCTCTCAGTACACGCCCAGGAATGTTGTCAGGACCTGGAGCTTTGTGTGCATTGATCCTGCTGAAGGATCTCCTCACGCTGTCCGGGGTCAGCGTCATCACCTGGTCACCGGGAGGAGGTGGAGTCTTCTGTGCAGTGGAGCTGTTTTGTTTCTCAAAGCAAGCGAAGAAGGTGTTCAGCTCATTCAGCAGAGAGATGTTGCTGTCACAGGTCCGTGGTGGGGGCTTGTAGTCCGTAATGGTCTGTATCCCTTGCCACAGGCTCAGAGTGTCTCTGCTGACGCTGAATTGATTGGCTATCCTCCTGGAGTACTGTCTCTTAGCCTCTCTGATGCCATGGGATAGATTGGCCCTGGCTGTTCTCAATCCCACCTCATCTCCAGCGTTCCACATCTGCAGGAGTCTGTAGACCTCCCCTGTCATCCACAGCTTCTGGTTAGCCCGGAGAGTGATGGTTTTTGTGACTGTTACATCATCAATACACTTGTTGATGTAGGCAGTGACAGACTCTGAGTACCCCTGGAGGTCAGTGGTGTTATTTTAAGTGGCAGCCTGCTTAAACATATTCCAGTCAGTTGTGTCAAAGCAGTCTTGAAGAGCCTCTGACGATCCTTCCGGCCATACTTGAATCTGTTTTTGATCTGGTTTGGTGACTTTAATGAGCGGTCTGTATGCAGGCATTAGCATGACAGTGATGTGGTCTGAGGCACCAAGGTGGGGGAGGGGGGGCTTTGTAAGCTCCTCTCTGTGTGGTGTAATCAAAGTCTAAAATGTTTTTACCTCTTGTTGGAAAGTTAATGTGTTGGTGTATTTTTGGAAACACACTCTTTAAGTCAGCATGGTTGAAATCCCCAGCTATGATGAGAAAAGCATCAGGGTGTGCTGTCTGCTGCTCACTGATGTGCTGGTGCAGTTAATTTAGTGCATCGTTCCTGTTGCAGTTGTTGTTGTTCGGGGGAATGTAAACCGAAACGAGCAGTATGGCAGTATATTCCCTCGGCAGATAGAACGGCCAGCACTTAATAATCATAAACTCCACCAGGGGTGAGCAGTGTTTGGAGATCACAACAGCATCGCGGCACCACGCATCATTGATGTAAACACAAAGCCCGCCACTGCCAGAGCTCTGTCCACTCGATAGCATGTCAGCTGATCGAGCTGAATAGCGCAGTCCAGAACGCTGTTGCTAAGCCATGTTTCTGTGAACACAAAAACACAACAGTCTCTTACAGTCCTCCGAGTTGAACCTAGTAATGAAGAAGATTTTTATTGGTCAACATGTGAACTAATCAAGTATAATCAATGTGAATCTAGCTTTTTCTGTATCAAGTTATTCTACTGTTATATTCATGCATTTGCCTGTGTGAGAATGGAATGTGCAGACAGTGCAGGGGTATACTATATGGTGCAGCTGCATGCTCTATTTGGACATTAGACAAAATATATGATGAGACCTCCTTGGTGCAGACATTACAAAAATACAGTATATGGTAAAGTTGCATGTCCTGTTTTGACATAGGATAAAATATATGATTAGGCCTCCTCGTTTCACTTAAAATAAATTCTACATCCTAAAAGCAAGCTGGAGACACAGCCAAAAAAGGTAAAAGAGTTAATAAACAGAACCATATGTATGAAATGTATTGAACATGGGCACACCTTCGGAAGCACTGTATAAAACAGAGAACCGACACAGACTCGAGAGACTGTTCTGCAGAGCTTTCTCGGTTTTATTGTCTCATGATAATAAAATCTAAATTCTGGCATCAAAACCCCAAGACTTCGAGAGTGATTCTTCTAGACATGGCAGAAGCCACCACAGCGGCTTGAGAAACGGTGCAGCAGGTGGATTCTACGAAGGAGCGTCCGTTGGGCTTGCAGCAACCACATGTGACGACCCCGGGCTGGACTCCGCTTCATCCACGGTGAAAGCCGATCCGGCAATCTGCCAATCCGGCAATCCTTAGCAACCAGCACGGATCAGCCCCAGGCATGACGAAGCGGATATCTTACTCTTTTGGAAGGCCAAACAAAGTAGTTTCGCTTTCACAGTGAAACACACAGCGTTTATATGACATGGCGTTGGCAGCAAGTACAATACTACAATGAGAATAAAAGGTATGCCTTCTTTCTTTGCGTGAACATCTGGCCGTCGTTATGCAAATCTTCCCATATAGTGACGTATAGATGTGGGGGAGTGTTAGAACGAGCCATTTTAGGGGGGTGTGGATGAGTCTTAACTTTTACAAAGAATATCTCTTTGGATTTGAGACTTTAGTCTTTGCAACTTTACAGATCTTTTTTATGCACCAAAAGCTTGTATCACTCCGAAGAGAACGGAAAAATGGAAATCGCATAGGGCTGCACGATATATCGAAATGATTGAAATATCGCAAATATAAATACCGCAATATGCATATCGCAAGGGCGTGCGAAATCTGAATAATTTAATAATCGGCTACTTAAATCAAAACGTTGCAAAAGCTTGACGTTATAAAGAGATAAGTGCAATAAGTTGCAGAAACCAACTCTATTCCATCTCGTTTTGCTGTCTGACTCACACCTGATGTGCGTGCACAAGCCGCATTTCGCACAGCGTCTCTTCAGTTCTGCCGCACACGTGCAAAACGCGCGCACACACATGTATGCATTTCAGATGGCGCGAACACCAAGTTGATTCGTTGTTTCGCATCTCCTCATGTTTGAACAGACATATACACACAGAATTATGGCAGTAGTACCCGTCTCGACGATCATTCTCATAAACGCAGTCGGTTATGTTTTAAATGAATGTAAACAGCTGAGAAAGAAATTGGATGTGTATCATTAAACTGGATCCATGCTGTCGGTTTTAAAAGGACAGCAGACTATAAATACATGCTGCTGAATATGTCACTAATGTAAATCAAACAGCAAAACAGCTATAACAAAGATTAATCAAAATTGAATAAATACAGTGAACACTATGCAGTGTTATTTTACACTTAATTATTACATTTCTATACCTGAATACTACTGTTTATTTTATCTAAGCTTGTAAATTGTGTATATCTTTTTTTTCTTCTTTTTTTTACTGACTGTTCACTTGCCTTTAATCATATTTGAACTTTCTCAGACTATAGTTTTTGCTGTGGTATATGAAGAAGTACTTAAAGTTTATGGAAAGCAAAGTTACAATGATATAAAATTAGTGTCATTTTTTTTATTTGTATGTTTGCACTGATGTTCAAGTGACATTCTGATTGGTGAATTTTTTTTTTTTTTTTTTTTTTTACAACAAATTGGTTGTATAATTTTCATTTTTAAATATTTTTAATTATACAAACCCGATTCCCAAAAAATTGGGACACTGTACAAATTGTAAATAAAAATAGAATGCAATGATGTGGAAGTTTCAAATTTCAATATTTTATTCAGAATACAACATAGATGATATATCAAATGTTTAAACTGAGAAAATTTATCATTTTAAGGGAAAAATAAGTTGATTTTAAATTTCATGGCATCAACACATCTCAAAAAAGTTGGGACAAGGCCATGTTTACAACTGTGTGGCATTCCCTCTTCTTTTTATAACAGTCTGCAAATGTCTGGGGACTGAGGAGACAAGTTGCTTAAATTTAGGAATAGGAATGTTGTCCCATTCTTGTCTTATGATGCACCAAATGTTTTCTATGGGTGAAAGATCTGGACTGCAGGCTGGCCATTTCAGTACCCAGATCCTTCTACACAGCCATGATGTTGTAATTGATGCAGTATGTGGTCTGGCATTGTAATGTTGGAAAATGCAAGGTCTTCCCTGAAAGAGACGACGTCTGGATGGGAGCATATGTTGTTCTAGAACTTGGATATACCTTTCAGTACTGATTTTGCCTTTCCAGATGTGTAAGCTGCTCATGCCACACGCACTCATGCAACCCCATACCATCAGAGATGCAGGCTTCTGAACTGAGCGCTGATAACAACTTGGGTTGTCCTTGTCCTCTTTAGTCTGGATGACATGGCGTCCCAGTTTTCCAAAAAGAACTTCAAATTTTGATTCGTCTGACCACCGAACAGTTTTCCACTTTGCCACAGTCCATTTTAAATGAGCCTTGGCCCAGAGAAAATGCCTGCACTTCTGGATCATGTTTAGATATGGCTTCTTTTTTGACCTATAGTGTTTTAGCTGACAACGGCAAATGGCACGGTGGATTGTGTTCACCGACAGTGTTTTCTGGAAGTATCGAGCCCATGTTGTGATTTCCATCACAGTAGCATTCCTGTATGTGATGCAGTGCCGTCTAAGGGCCCAAAGATCACAGGCATCCAGTATGGTTTTCCGGCCTTGACCCTTACGCACAGAGATTGTTCCAGATTCTCTGAATCTTTGGATGATATTATGCACTGTAGATGATGATAACTTCAAACTCTTTGCAATTTTTCTCAGAGAAACTCCTTTCTGATATTGCTCCACTATTTTTTTTGCTGCAGCATTGGGGAAATTGGTGATCCTCTGCCCATCTTGACTTTTGAGAGACACTGTCACTCTGAGAGGCTCTTTTTATACCCAATCATGTTGCCAATTGACCTAATAAGTTGCAAATTGGTCCTCCAGCTGTTCCTTTCATAGCTGTCCAGCTTTCATAAGCTGTGTTCCTTTAGGCTAGACTCCCATGTGTTCATACTGAATTGCGAGCTGGTGTTAACACTATTTGATTTGGCTTTACATTGAAATTTCATAATCTGCTTACACCACTGAGCTGATGTCAAACTTTATAATCAAAATGATGTTATGTGATAATGCTCAACACTATGATATCAGAGTGCTATACTTTGTAAAAACCTTTTTACTATGCCAATAAAGCTACTTAAATATGAATTTGTCAATTTTTCAAACCATGTTTCTGTTTATGGTATTTAACACTGATTACTTTTAATGTGACTGTTCAAGCTATTATATGGAGCAAGAATGAGTAACATAATGCTTTCTTTGTGTCCAGATTTGACTAATGCAAAAACTTTGATAAATGTCAATATCCAAATTCAAATTACTAATTATGTGGGAATCCAAAGTTCCCAGCCACTATAGGGAACTACATAGCTCGAAATTCAGTATGAACACATAGCCTGATGTTACACAACTTATTAAATATCATGTTTTAATTAAGTTATTTTAAAAAAAATTTTTTTACTGTATGTGTACGTTAAAAGTACCATTCCGGCAACAAGAATGATCCTGAACTAAATGAAGTTTAATGGCTTGGTGTTATGATGTGTTTATTGAACCAATCAGATAAGAGTAAATAGAGAGTCAGCGAGAGGCTCATTTGATTGACTACAAGAATAAGGTAGACCTGCCCTCCCCGAGAAGTCACCTGTAGGAGAAAAAAATACAATCAGTGCCGACATCTGACATGGGAAATTTCAGTGAAACTTAAGGTGTACGAACCGTGTACAAAAATTTCCCAGGCAAGTGTGCTGAGTCCCGTACATGACCATACACTTGATATGCACAGAAATGTCCGGATACAGGATATTTCTGATTGCACACACTAGACGTGTTCAGAGATTTCCAGTACACCAGCCCTCATAAAAATTAACCATGGTTTTATTATAATAAATGTGTATACTGTTTTTTTTTGCAGTTTGACTGCCATTTGTATAACGGCAGTTTTACTACAAATAGGCTAGCAGTAAAACTATGGTTAGTGTACCATGGTTAATTTATGGTTACCATGGTGAGTACAATAATCATGTTTTTATTTGAATTTTTTTTAATGTACCATGGTTAATGTCGTAATTAATGGAGCAAGCACTGTCTTGTTTTTTTGGGGGGGTGTTAATCGGTTAAAAATTAATTGTCTAGTCATTTTAAATCTGTAGGCTAGTTTAAACTAATCCAAACTGAATGAATCTAAACAAGTCTTTTGAACAGAATCACAAAATTTAAGTGAGATTAATAAAATAAAATTCACACTATTTGCGGTAGTGCTGTATCTCGGAGTTTGTTGTAGTTTGGTAATAGAGGTAATGAACAGTAATATCACGCACTGACATTCCAGGCCTTATTTCCTTGAATCGAATCTTTTTGGAATCGACTGACTGTTCTTACCCCTCCCGCCGCAGTTGTTGTTTGAGTTTGCGCAGGCGTGCTGACATGACTCAGGAGGAGAGCTTAAATTCTGCAGTGAGGGGCTACTGACTGACAGCGTTCGGTAATTTCTGAGAGATTTACCTCAGAAGAAGGTAAGTGTGGATACATAAAAACATTTTAAAAACATGTTTACAAGAACATAACATTAAACGTTGTTTGTTGTATTTTTTTTTCTGTATTTCTAGCATGAAGTTGGTTCGAGCCATTTATTCCCGCTTCAGGTGCTTCGCTGTTGCGCGCGCTGATTTTCTGAGAGATTTACATCAGATGAAGGTTAGTATAAATGCATAAAACCGTTTAAATTTACTTTATTTTTTTTTCAGAACATAACATTAAAATTGGTTCAATGTTGTATTATTTCTCTCAAACTGTATTTATAGCCTGGTGTTTTGAGCCGTTTGTTCCTGCTTCAGCGGCCTTCAGTCAGCAACCAGAGAGATTTATATCAGAAGAAAGTAAGGAAGAATTTACAGAAACATTTTAAATAAGCTATTTACCAAAGCTTAATGTTAAGCGTTGTAATGGATATATTTGAGTGGGTTTATGTTATAAAATTGTCTAGATATCTTGATAAACTGGTAACTTAATTAGCAACTGCTACGTAACGTTACATTTTTAAAAGTTAGCTTTTAGTACAATATACATGTTTATTTATTAATGTTAGTTTAGCTAGCATGCTTTAGTTTGTAACATATTCCCCAATGAACAAATCTGCAGACACATTCTGCTCATCTGATTTCAGTCTCCAAACACTGCAGCTGACTTCTGATTCACTGGAGACATATATATATATATATATATATATATATATATATATATATATATATATATATATAATATTTAATGTTTTAAGGTCAGATAGCAAATGTTGCCTTTCTTCTGGAAAACTGCTGGTCTTTAAAGAACAGTCATCAATCAGGTAACTTGAACAGTTTTTAAATACAATTCTATTACTAAAGTTATTTTTTTTTTCAGTAACTAAATCACTTCGACTAGCTTTTTATTATTATTTTTTTTTCTCCCAATTTTTAAAGAGGTTTATTTTAACAGTTTAGGAGAAACATTTTCAGATAATCCAACCATTTAGCGTCAGAGGAAGTCTATATATTGCCGCTTCTCACCTCCATTCCCAGACGACAGCAGGCCAAATATGCTTATTCTGTCTATTATATATACATATGAGACCTTGTGAATTGCTGTATAGTTCTGCTAACAAAATAACCCCTGTTTTCATTACACTTGTATTATCATGTTATGCCTCAACATTCTAAATATTTTAAAAACAACCAAAAATGAACAAATTATTTAAAAAAATTTTTTTTTATTATATTTTTAAAGGATCCTCTGTTCCCAGTCCCAACCATTCATCTGAAGGACTGTAAAAATATGAACCCTTCGAACCACCGGTGACAGTTTCTACATGATAAATAGAAAGGACATGGCAGAGGATGACAGGGGTATTGATATTTCACTGAAATTAAATATCATTTAATTACATTTAGTCTGCTAGTCAGAATTATAGCTGATCAAATAAAAATAAATAGTGGTTCATGTTTGTTTTGGGATAGTGGTTCTTGAGTCCTTTATCCTGAACTGTTTAAATGGCTGCTTTTCTTCATAAAAATCCTCCAGATCCTTCACTTTCTCAGGTTTTCCAGTATCTTTTGCATATTTGAACCCTTTCCAGCAATGAATGTATGATTTCAGATCTTTTTTTTTTTTTTTTTACACTGAGGACAATTGAGGGACTCATACACAACTATTTCAAAAGGTAAACGCATCTATTGATTTTCAAGAAAGCAACACAATTTAAGAGAGACGGGGTGTGATCTACTTGAATTGGATGATCAGGGAAAACTAAAATTTTTTTCTGAAAATCAGTATTAAAAAAGCATGTAGCTTCTGAAGGGCAGTAATGAATGAACATATGATCTTTAAACAAAACGAAAAATAGACTTATCATCCAGTTCAAAATGTAAACCCCCAACTCTTAATGCATTGTGTTTCCTTCTGGAGCATCAGTGAATAATGTTTTCACCTTTTATAAGTTGTGTATTATTCAGTTTATTAGTCATTGTTGGACAGAGGCCAAATGTGCAGAAGATGCTGGAAAACCAAAGAATTTGTAGGACTTGGAGGATTTTTCTGAAAAACAGCAGGCAGTTGAACTGCTCTGGACTCATGAAAAACTATCCCAAAAAAAAAACAGCTGTGGGTCATCCAGTGTATGTAAACTTTTGAATATTTTTATAAATTATACATTTTTATAAAATCTGTAAATGTAAATATCTTATGTAAAATTGCTTATGACGGTACTAAATAAAAATAGCATACATTATGATCCCTCTTATTTTGTTAAAATGATCGCATATTCTGCTATGGCAGAGATGGGCAAACTAAGTCCTGGAGGGCTACTGTCCTGCAGAGTTTCGATCCAGCCCTAATTAAACAGACCTGAAGCTAATCAAGGTCTTCAGGATAGAAGGCTACAGGCCAGTGAGTTTGATCAGGGTTGGAGCAAAACTCTGCAGGGCAGTGGCGCTCCAGGACCAAGTTTGCTCATCTCTGTGCTAGGGGTATGTAAACTTATGAGCATAACAGTATCTTCTGTAGCTTCTGAAAGGCAGAATTAAATGAAAAAACATGTCATGGTCCTGATGGTGCCATTAGAGTTGTAGAATATGTGTGTGTCTGTCTGATTGAGAGAGCGGTAATCACTGTCCTGACTCGGTAATCACTGACTCCAATGTCCAATGTATAACTTTGTTTAATGATTTATTGAAGTGTCTGTGTTTGCAAAATATTTAAAATATTTTTCTCAATCTAAATGATGTTGCAGTCCTGCTGAGTTTGTTTAATATTTGCAGTCCTGTTAAATGTTTGCTGTCTTGCATTTGCTGAAAAATAAAAATTGAGTTTTGTTAATGCCTTGCTCTGTTTGTGGCTTTGACAGTTTTTATTAGCGCATATGACGCATTTTTGTATAAAAGGCCCGTAGCATTTAAAACACATTAAGTGTACAGTAATTTATAGACATTTACTGAGACATGAGTGTCCGTTTACAGAAATTTAACTGCTTGTACCCTGGATTTTGCAGAGACTTTTCTTCTCATGCACAGGGATGTACGTGGATTTACCGGGGAGTGAGTAAACATTTCCGTCCGTGTCTGGGAGTTTATCGCGTTAGTGAGCGGACTGGAAAACTGACGCACACAAAACAGTCCGTTTCTGACAGTGTCCAGAAGTCAGAAACGCCAGAGCACAAAGACGGAAACTGCCGGAAACGTTCCATTTACAGGTTTGTGCGCTGACGTGAACAGTCCGGAAACGCACCTTTTCACTCAGTGCTACATAAGCTGACTCTCCATCTGATTATCTCCAGAGCTCTGGAAGTTAACCTCTCAACAACCCAACAACACCTTGTCACTGAAACACTTGTAAATAAACTGTTCACTTGCACTAAATCCTCCGTCTCCGTAGTGGTTTGTGACAGAAGACCAGACCTACAAAATTCATCCATATGGATCCCCAGCCACCCGCACCTGTCAATCTGTTGCAGAAACTGGGCAACCTCCTCCGGTCAGCTCTCACTGCTTCATCCACTCCCCGATCTGCCTCTGACAGTCCCATGGCTCTGCTTGCGTCTTATGTGGGGGAATCAGCTGGATGTGGCGGTTTCATCCACCAGGTATCGCTGTACATTGAGGTGCAACCGCAGAAATTCTTCACCGATCGTTCCAAGGTAGCCTTCTTAATTTCTCTACTACCTGGGTGCGCCCTGCAATGGGCAAAGGCCATATGGGATGCGAACAGTGCCATAAATAACTCTTTTGAAGCTTTTACCGCCCACTTTAAGGAAGTGTTCAGCTCATCAGCAGAAGAAATCTCCACGGCGGATCAACTACTGCGGTTGCGTCAAGGAGTAACAATGACCAGTGAATACACAATCCTGTTTCAAACATTGGCGGTGGCTAGCGGTTGGAACGAAGCAGCGCTTATAAGCACCTATCGTCAAGGTCTTAACCCATGGATCCATGCACAAATGGCAATCTACGAAGATTCCATCGGACTGGAGAACTTTATGCTGAAGGCCAATTGTATTTCACAGCACCTAGCCACCTGCCCAATCGTCAAAGCCACCCACCAGTCTGATTCTCCCGCTAACAGCCCTCCAGTACCAGAACCCATGCAAGTGGAATCCACACATCTATCAACTGAAGAACACAAAAGCCGGCTCACAGCAGGACTATGCCTTTACTGTGCCCCAAGGAAAGCCGTTAGGACGTGGGCGGGTTAAGTTTTTGGCACCCCTGTTAACTCTCAAGATAGGCCTCTTTCATGAAGAGGAGATGCACTTCTTGGTACTGGAGGGACCCACGGTCGATATCATCCTGGGACGTCCCTGGCTCACATTACACTCTCCGGAAATCAGGTGGGATTCATGTGAGGTAACTCGTTGGAGTGTGTTCTGCCATCAACATTGCATCACCGATCTTCCTTGTCCAGTTCTCTGTTCTCCAGGGTGTCAAGTGGCTTCCACCCTCGTCGAGAGCCCTGAACCTGATGTTGCTCCAATGATCCCACCTGATTATGTGGCGTTCCGGGATGTGTTTAGCAAACAGGCAGCCACCCTCTTACCACCTCACAGGCCATGGGACTGTGCCATCGACCTGCTGCCTGATGCTAAACTCCCTAAGGGTCGAGTTATCCACTGTTCATCCCGGAGCGCAAGGCTATGGAGGAGTACATCAGTGAGGCCCTCAAGCAAGGATTCATCCAACCATCCAGCTCACCGGCTGCTTCCAGCTTCTTTGTGGTAAAGAAGGACAGGGGCTTGAGGCCTTGCATTGATTATAGAGTCCTGAATTTGCAAACAGTCAAGCTGCCGTATCCATTTCCCCTGGTCCCTGCCACTCCGAGGAACTCCGTGGGGCCCGCATCTTCTCCAAGCTGGACCTGCGGAGCGCTTATAACCTTGTTCGAATCCGCAAAGGGGATGAATGGAAGACAGCCTTCATCACCCCTTCTGGTCACTACGAGTACTGCGTTATGCCGTATGGACTTGCCAACACCCCCTCAATCTTCCAAGGTTTCATGAACGAGGTGTTCTGGGAATTCCTCCACAAGTCAGTCATAGTTTACATCGATGAAATCCTGACCTATTCCCGGAACCTGGCCTAACATCGCCACCACGTGACACAGGTCCTCCAGAAGCTCAGACAACACCATCGCTTCCTGAAGCTGGAAAAGTGTGAGTTCCATCGCTCCATGGTACAGTTCCTCGGGTACAACATCAGCCCTGAAGGTATCCAGATGGACCAGGGGAAGGTATCCGCCATTAAGGAATGGCCCATTCCACAATCTGTGAAGGAACACCAGAGGTTCTTGGGATTTGCTAACTTCTAACGATGCTTTATCCAAGACTTCAGTCTGCATGCTGCACCATTAACCTCTCTCCTTAGAGGTAAGCCCAAGTCCCTGTCCTGGACTTCCACCGCCCACAAAGCTTTCGAAGATCTGAAGAACGCCTTTAGCACGGCTCCCATCCTTCGTCACCCGGATACTGAGTCACTGTTTGTGGTAGAAGTGGATTCCTCCACTACCGGCGGCGGAGCCGTGCTATTCCAGCAGTTCAGTGAGCCTCCACGCCTCCAGCCTTGCACTTTCTATTCCAGAAAACTGACCCCAGTGGAGCAGAATTACGACATTCGGAACACGGAGCTGTTAGCGATCAAGCTCGCTCTAGAAGAATGGAGACATTGGCTGGAGGAAGCTAACCACCCATTTACGGTAATCACTGATCATAAAAATCTACAATATCTCTGTGAAGCCCGTAGACTGAATCCCTGGCAAGCTTGTTGGGCCCTGTTCTTCACCAGATTTAATTTCACCATCACTTACCGCCCTGGAAACCACAACTGCAAGGCTGATGCTCTTTCCCGTCTGCATTCCCTGGACACTCCTTCAGACCCCGAACCTATGCTCCCTCCAGCCATGATTGTCAGCCCCATCATGTGGAGCACGGACAAGGACATCAGAGCCGCTACCCAACATGAACCTGCTCCGCTCTGGGCTCTGGGCTCAATTCACAGTATACCGGGCTCTGGACATCCAGGCAGCCAACTGACCCTCTCGCTCCTCCAAGCTCGGTACTGATGGCCCAGTATGTCCCGGGATGTCATCAGGTATGTCCACGTTGCTCAGTCTGTGCCATGTCTTCCACTCCACGTCAGCTCCCAGCAGGCAAATTGGTACCCCTACCTGTTCCTTGAAGGCCCTGGTCCCATCTGGGAATTGACTTTGTCACTGACCTGTCCAACACTAAAGGTAACACATGCATCTTGGTTTTTGTGGATGGATTCTCAAAAGCCTGCAAATTAATTCCCCTACCAGGATTACCAACTGCCCTAGAAACTGCCGAACATCTCTTCAATCATGTCTTCCGCATCTTTGGTCTACCAGAGGATATTGTTTCAGATCGGGGTCCACAATTCATATCCAGGGTATGGAAAGCCTTCTTCCATCTCCTAGGAGTGACGGTCAACTTATGTTCTGGGTACCATCTGCAGACTAACGGCCAGACTGAGTGGAAGATCCAAGAACTCTGGGCGTACTGCCAAGACGATCGCCACAGCTGGAACCTTTTCCTTCCCTGGGCCGAGTATGCACAGAACTCCCTCCGACAAGGTACCACCGGCCTCACACCCTTCCAGTGCATGCTCGGTTACCAACCCCCTCTGTTCCCTTGGACAGGTGAACCGTCGGACGTTCCAGCTGTGGACTACTGGTTCCGAGAGAGCGAGAGAGTGTGGGACTCAGCTCACATCCACATCCACCACCATACGGAGACACAAGGCCTTTGCTTTGCCAGGGGATAAGGTCTGGTTGTCAACACAGGATCTGCGTCTCTGTCAGCAATGCAGGAAGCTGAGTCCCCGCTATATTGGTCCGTTCACGGTCGAGAGACAGATCGATGAGGTCACCTACAAGCTCCAATTACCACCCAGGTACCGCATTCACCCCTTATTCCACGTATCACTCCTAAAACCCTTCTCTCCCTCCACTACAGATGCCCCGGAACCTCAGGAACCCCCTCCTCCGGAGATCCTAGAACAACCATCCATCTACCAGGTGAAGGAGATCCTGAACTCGTGGCGACTGGGTGCCCAGCTGGAATACCTGGTGGACTGGGAGGGGTACGGACCAGAGGAACGTTCCTCGGTGGCCAGGGACGACATTCTAGACCTCATGCTACTTGAAGAGTTCCATCGACAGCATCCTGATCGTCCCGCATCCAGAGACCGTGGTCGTCCTCGTCGACGCGTTAGGGCATCAGGAGCCGCCCTTGGAGGAGGGGGTAATGTCAGGAACTCACGGTCACAGGCACACCAATCATCAACCGCACCTGACTCTCATCAAGCACGATCCCAATCACCGGAGTACTTAACACCTGCACCTGCAACCCAGTAATCACTCACCAGGATAAAGACACCTCGAATTCAGTACTCCGGTGTCCGGTCTACCGTTCACTACCCACTGAACTGTTGCCCGACCTCTTTCTACTAATCTGTCTTTGCTATGTCCTCAGATATCCTCACGACGATCTCCTGTGAACTACATAAACTGACTCTCCATCTGATTATCTCCAGAGCTCTGGAAGTTAACCTCTCAGAAACCCAACAACACCTTGTCACTGAAACACTTGTAAATAAACTGTTCACTTGCCCTAAACCCTCCGTCTCCATAGTGGTTCGTGATACCTGCCATTATGACTGACTCTGGAGTAATTTTATTATTAAGTTGGCTTGAAAAAGCCAACTTACTGAAATCCTAGGCTGTTTCTCAATTCCAAGAATGCAAAGAATGGACTTTTGTTCTCGTGGAGACCGGTCTTATTAAGCTTCCTTGGAAGAACGAACTCGGAAGGACGCGAGAACACATAATGCACCCTTATGAGTATTGAGATGTGCTGCATTCATACTTAACTGATCGCATAGTCACAGCATAAGCAGCGGCCAATGAACCATAAATATAACATAACATTTCAAACAAATAATTTAATCATAACTTAATAGTCATAACTTAAATAAAACATTTCACACTATTATAGATAATATTTACATACAGTATGTGACGAGTGGGGCGGGGCCGAGAGCCGTGGGAACGGAGCGAGGCCAGTGGAGTGATTGGGAAATGAGCGACACCTGCTCCACTCACCGGCCCCCACACAAAATTAGATCGGGAGGATACAAAAGAGGAGCGACGACAGTGAAGGACGAGAGAGGACCAGGCCTGGGTTTTATTTTGTGGTTTTTGGTTTTGTTTGTGCGCGGCAGTCATCCGTGAGGGGCTGTCACGCTGTTTTATGTTTATTTTGTCATTAAAGTAGCACCGCCCACCGTCCCTCTCTCCTCCTCCCTCTTCCCGTAATTATGGAGTTTTTTTTTATTGTTACACTGGTGCCGAAACCCGGGAGGAAGGAGGGACGCGCTGCGTTATGTTCCCTTGCCGCTGGGGTGATATTCGCGATGCCATATGCCAGGGTGTAAAATAGTGCTGACTTTCGTCCAAGTCGAGGCGGTGGGCTGGAGTGAGTTTAAGGGGACGGACAAACTCGCTGCCGGCCGCCCGTACTTTGGAGGGGCTGTGCCGTCCGTAAGGGAGCGGAGTTTAAAGCCGCCGTTTCGCCAGTGGCCGGAGCCTGCTGCCATCCGCTAAGACGGTTCGAGGATCAGGGTCTGCGGGGGATGCATCCGGCGCTGCCAGAAACACGGAGGAGCCGCCACTTCCATGCGTCGCGGAGGACTTCACACAGTTCTTGGAGGGCCGAGCGGCAGCGTTGAACTGGGACGGATTTTTTTTTTTTTTTGGCTCTCTCCCCTCTCTCGTCTCTGTCGCTCAAGAATCATTTTGAGAAAACAGCCCTATCTCAACCTCGTCTGTCTGTCCTAGACCCCATTTCCCCGCAGCCACCATGAGCGGTCCCTCCGGAGAGGGGGGGGGGGGGGAAGTAGACCAAACTCGTGGGTAACCCTTCAGCCTGCGAGGGGCTTGGGGGTATGTGACGAGTGGGGCGGGGCCTGATCCGTGGGAACGGAGCGAGGCCGGTGGACTGATTGGGAAACCAGCTAAAATGCTCCAGACCGGTCTCGAGTGCGGGGGTGCAAACTTTATACAATAAGACTTATGCTGCGTTCACACCAAATGAAGGACGAGAGAGGACCAGCCTGGGTTTTATTTCGTGTTAAGGTTTTTGTTTGTGCGCGGCAGTCACGCGTGAGGGGCTGTCTCGCAGCGTTTTATGTTTATTTTGTCATTAAAGTTTTATTTGAGTGTTCGCCGGTTCCCGCCTCCTTCTTCCCGTAATTATGGAGTTTTTTTTATTGTTACACAGTATAATTGTATATTGTTTTATTTTACAGCGTTATGTTCAACTATGACTATGTTAATATTCATTTTAATATGCCAATAAAAATAGTGCAGTATTTCTCCAAGTTCTTATTTCTATAGACAATTAAGCAAAACAAAACGACCTGTTTACTTTTAAGAGTGTCAAGTTTGCGAGAGAGCGAGTTTTAAAGCTTTGCAGGTTTCTGTACACCGGTTTATCGATTTCTAATGGTTCGATTCTCTCAAGTCTGCACTCGAAAACATCCTCGATATCAAGAACACATCCGGGCACTTCCATGCGTCCTCTGATTGCGTTGCTTTGGAATTGGTCTCCCAAACTTTGACGGTTTTTGATGTGGTTTTGCGCCACAAGTCACGCAAGATCGCTGAAGAATGCATGTTTGAGAGCAGCCCTTTTTCAACTGAATCTTCTGAGACTAAATTTTAAAATGTATCTATCCTATAGCAAAGCTAGAACCAACAACACGGGTCAGACCTTGCTAACCTGACTCGAAGCATGCTTTTCTAACTGATCCGGCTTTAAAGTGGTTTTCGTAAACCACTGACTACGCAAAACCACCTAAAATCCCATTAGCATTTGGCGTCCAAACTTCAAAACAAAAAAACAAAACCTACGCTCACACCAAAACCAAAAAGAGAATATAGCATTAATCATTTCAATGTTAAGTCAATGTAAAGACACGTCATGCTTTTAACACGCACGTAAAGAGGTTTCTGGCGGCGCAAATGAGGTGTTTAGTCTTAGCTGTTGATGGAACTGAATCGCGTCTTACGCTGAGTTGACATGCCAACAACATTGCGTAGTAACTTGTTAATCAATTAGGAACCTCCTCAGGAGTCACTCTTTCAACATGGTTTTCGACTGATGTGGTCAGTGAGCAGTCACCCGGAGCTATATGCACAAGTTCATATTTCTATAGACAGGAATAAAAAGGACCTCGCTTGGAAGAGTGTGTTGTAAATACACATTTAACTTTTGAGTCACGTACATGTTTATCGACCCGGTCTACTGCCAAAGCAAAGTTTAAAACTCCCTACTGAAAATACAGCTAAAACCAGACTAAGCTGATTGGTTGCTTTGGCTGGTCTCCCAAGCTGGTGGTTTTTAAGTGGTTTTGGCCACTGTCACGCTGGTCTTGGCTGTTTTTTAGCTGTTTTTTTAACCAACTCAACTAATCTTAACTATAATACAAAAAAAACAAACAAAAAAGCATGCTAGTAACTTGCTAATCAGACTAGAAGCATGCTTTTAACATGGTTTTAAAGTGGTTTTGGCTACTGTCACGCTGGTCTTAGCTGTTTTTTTACTGAATCAACTGGTTTTAGCTGGATTATCATACAAACATGCCAACAACATGCTAGTAACTTGCTAATCAGGCCAGAAACAGGCCATTAACATGGTTTTAAAGTGGTTTTAGCCACTGTCAAAAGCTGTCTTATCTGGTTTTAGCTGTTTTTTACTGAATCAACTGGTTTTAGCTGGATTAGCATAGAAACATGCTAATCATGCTAGTCATGCTAGTTACTTGCTATTCATGCTAATGACATCCTAGTCACTTGGTAGTCATGCTAACAACATGCTAGTCACTTGCTAATCATGTTATAAACATTACAGTCACTTACTAGTCATGCTAACAACATGCTAGAGACATCCTAGTTACTTGCTAATCATGTTAACAACATGCTTATCACTTTGCAAATCATGCTAACAACATGCTAGTCACTTTGCTAATCATGCTAGAGGCATGCTAGTCACTTGTTAATAATGCTAATTACATGATAGTCACTTGTTAATCGTTAACAACATGCTAATAACATGCTAGTCGCTTGCTAATCATGCTAATGACATGCTAGTCACTTGATAATCATACTAACAACATGCTAGTAACTTTGATAATAAAGCTAATAACATGCTAGTCATTTGCTAATCATGCTAACAACATGCTAATAACATGGTAGTCACTTGTTAATCATGCTAATGACATGCTAGTCACTTTGTTAATCATGTTAACAACATGCTAGTCACTTGCTATTCATGCTAGAGACATGCCAGTCACTTGCTAATTATGCTAATTACATGCTAGTCACTTGCTAGTCATGGTAACATGCTAGTCACTTGCTAGTCATGCTATCAACATGCTAGTCACTTGCTAATCATGTTAAAAACATGTTAGTCTCTTTCTAGTCATGCTAGCAACGTCCCAGTCACTTGTTAAACATGTAAACAACATGCTAGTCACTTGCTAGTCATGCTAGTCACTTGCTAATCATGCTGGAAACTTGCTAGTGACATGCTAGTCAATTGCTAGTCATGCTGGGAACATGCTAGTGACATGCTAGCTTCAAACTTCCTGGCTAGGCTTTTTTGACCACAAACTTTACTACCAAGTTTTTATTGTACTAAGCCCCCCAGAGTTAGATGCATGCTTCACTGTTAATATTATTATTAAATAACTAGGCCTAATATAGCATTGCATTCAGTTAGAGAGCAAAGGAATGACAACATAACCAGCACATTATTTGGTTTGTATTGCTTTTTACCTTCTTCTCTCGAAACTCTATCCTTTTTTTGTTTGTTTTTTTTTTTTTTTTTGAAAATTCTTGGAATTTTCTATTCTTCTTCTTAGCATTTATTTTAGGCTATAAAACACAGGCGGCGGTGTTAATCTTATTGGTGATTAATGTAAAATAAATGCTAAAAAGAAGACTATTTTGTGAGTGTGGATCATGGTCTCATACTATGAAAAATGATGTTTAATAAACACAAATGAATCTGCCGGTGGGGTGGGGCCACAAATCCGTGAGTTTACAAATCCGAGGGAACGGATTGCTAAAGTGTGCGCATGGATTATGAATTTGTGGGTACGAATTCAAACACGGAAGGTATGGTTTACAAAATCTGAGCGCACAGTTTTGAAATTCGTGGGTACGGTTTATTAATCCGTGGGCACGATTTGTTAAACCGAGGGAACAGTTTAAGAATTTGTGAGTACGGTTTATAAATTGAGGGGATGGATTACAAAACCGTCGCCAGGGATTGTATTTTTTTCTCCTACAGGTGACCTCCCAGGCTCCGTAAGTGAGAGAATCGTGCCAAAATTGTAAGTGCAGAAAAAAGAAAGACGGAGCTGTACATATCAGTTTATTTCGTGAACTTTTTGCCCCACATGCACAACAGGTCATTTAGACATTTGAAACAGTTTTTTTTTTTTTACACATACAGATTGGTTCCATGCAGTCAATCCGTTTTGCATTTCTTTAAACTGTTGTTTTCACTTGCAAATCAGTGTTCACAGGCTTGCAGTGCTTTTGACCGTCTTTTGGCAAAAAAAAAAAAAACATGCCAAAAGTGTGAGCATGGAAAAATGGAAGTCAGAAGCATGCAGATTATATTTATTTTGCCTTAGCAAGAAGCTGCAGTTTCACAGTACATGAATTACACTTACGAGTAACAGTAAATGCTGCAAATATTTTTTTCTTACGCTTAAAACGTGATTTACACCTTTACAAAGCTTCTCTTGCGCATTCAAATTTAATTTACGCTTACAGTCTTATGTATACTTCCACAAATATTACCCTGCATATGCAAATGTTTTTGAGTTCATTTTACCTTCATAATTCTGCTGAAGTTGAACTCAAAGGAAACGAGGTTAACCCTTGGCCATATTTAAGCTCTGTTATGCAGTGTAAGCTGTGTTTGCCAAGGGAGACCGAACTAGCAGCTTATAAAATCTCGACATCAACCCTTCGCAAGCATGTAGCTGTAAGTAAATATTTGCATCGTTGCATTGGTGGATAAAATTAAGCTTTGGCAGTTTAGCAAAAGGTTTTGCACAAATTAGCCAAAAAGACAGTGGTGAAGGGTGTGTGATATACACTTACTAGCCACTTTATTAGGTACACCTTACTAGTATCAGGTTGGACCCCCTTTTGCCTTCAGAACTGCCTTAATTCTTCGTGGCATAGATTCACCAAGGTGTTGGAAACATTCCTCAGAGATTTTGGTCCATATTGACATGACAGCATCACGCAGTTGCTGCAGATTTGTTGGCTGAATATCCATGATGCGAATCTCCCATTCCACCACATCCCAAAGCTGCTCTATTGGATTGAGATCTGGTGACTGTGGAGGCCATTTGAGTAAAGTGAGCTCATTGTCATGTTCAAGAAACCAGTCTGAGATGATTTTTGTTGCCTTTCTATCATCTCTAACCAGTCTGCCCATTCTCCTCTGACCTCTGACATCAACAAGGCATTTTCGAAGGCCTGATAACTTCAATGAAGCAAAATTCATCACATTCAGTATGCTCTTATTCTGTGCTGTATGGATCACATTTATTCCAGCTTATGTCAGTTTCCCTGGAAAATTCACTGTAGTTGTGGAGATATTTGCTATTTTAGCTTCAAGTTTTGGTTGACTATTTTGCATAATTGCTTCAAAATGTTACATTATTTTACTCAGGCCAGAATAAAACACAAAGAAACACATGATGGGTAAATAATAATATTAATAATAATAATAATAATAATAATAATAATAATAATAATAGTCTGTCGCCTCAAAAAAGCAGTCATCTAAAAGTGTTTATTCACAAATTTATTCCTAAAGAGAAACACATTTAAATTGCCAATACAATAAAGTCACATACTAATTAAATATGTCAAAATTGTACCGTTCAACATATTGTAAATGATCCCTGATCCCCCCCATTAACTAACCAAAAAATAAAAGATAAATAAAAATATCCAAAGACTAATCAAAAAAAATTATGCATATGAATAAAATGATGTATAGCAATTATAGTACATACAGTACAGTACATGTAAAGGGTGTAAACAAGCTTTGGTCTATAAAAAGGGTGACTGTGTTGGCCACTAAGTGTATAAAGCATCCAACCCACAATGCTGATTCTGGAGCTACTACTGCTCATGTCAGTGTTGATCAAAGCAGAACAGCCAGACTGCAGACTACAGGGCAAAGCACAGCTGCCTGAGTTCATCAAAGATGGAGCTCTAAAGATTGGAGGCATCTTCACATTTTACACAGGCTATACTGGGGTGATTCCGAGTTTTACCCGATTACCCCCTCAACCAAAATGCAAGGAGTATGTATGTTTTCAGTGCAAATTTTTATCACAGTGTATTGCAATTTGTAATATTTCATAATGCATTGATATTAGTGTTTTGCTTAAAAATAATTTGTACTTGCTTCTATGTGCTACTTTTTTCCACTCTTTCTCTAACCAAAAAAATTGTCTGTTTAGTGTCAATTACAGGGAATTTAAATTTGCATGCACTATGATCTTCGCAATAGAGGAAATAAATAAAAACCCAAATATACTCCCAAACCACACGCTGGGTTATGAAATCTTTAATGCCTGCGGATTCTCTAATATTCTGCAGTCTGCACTTTCACTGTCCAATGGACAAGATGTCGTCACTGATGAATTAAACTGCACCAAGGTGGATACTGTACAGGCTATAATAGGTCATTCAGGATCCACTCCAACCATTGGGTTTGCTAGAATAACTGGCCGATTCCGCATACCTGTGGTAAGATGTGATCCCATTATATGATCTGCCTACTCATTAAGTTTACCATTATTATTCTGGTATATATGGGGTTTTATATATATACGTTTTTGTTTTTTATTTACTCTCTGTAAATGAAGTACAATGCATAAATGTTCCTACAATTTTGAATTGTTTTGTATTAGTTTATATATTACATGCCAAAAGCCCCAAAGATAAACATATATTATACAGACTTAAAAAAACAATTCTCATTTACATAACCAATGATCTGTTGACATGGAGGGGAGAGAAAAAAAAAAAAAAAAAAAAAAAAAAAAACAGGTGCTGGAAATGATGATTTTCACTTAAGTCTCATGCATGCTGTTGTCACATTTGTATTTGTGTTCACACAGATCAGTCATTTTGCTACATGTGCTTGCCTGAGCAACAGAAGAGAGTTTCCTTCTTTCCTCAGAACTATTCCAAGTGATTACTACCAGAGCAGAGCACTGGCTCAGCTGGTGAAACATTTTGGTTGGACATGGGTGGGAGCCTTAAGCAATGACAATGATTATGGTAAAAATGGCATTGCCACATTCATTAAGGCTGCACAAGAGGAGGGAGTCTGTATCGAATACTCTCAGGCTTTTGAAAGCACAGGATCAAAAACGTCATTAAAAAATATTGTAGACACTATCAGAACATCCACATCTAAGGTAATAATGGCTTTCATGTCACACAGAGAGATTAAGATACTGGTGGATGAGCTATACAGGCAAAATATTACAGGACTGCAGTGGATTGGAAGTGATGCCTGGATCACAGATGACTCTCTAGCAGATAGCCAAGGCCACACTTTGCTCATTGGATCTATAGGATTCACTGTCCGCAATGCTCAAATACATGGACTAGGCCCTTTTCTACAAGAAGTCAACCCCTCCCAATTTCCAAAAAGCATGTTTCTCAGAGAATTCTGGGAAAGCATTTTTCAATGCTCATTGAGCCCAAATGCATTGCAAAGGGCATGCAATGGCTCAGAGCACTTGAAATATGTCAAACATCCTTTCACTGATGTGTCTGATCTGAGATATGCCAATAATGTCTACAAGGCTGTGTATGCAATAGCTCATGCACTGCATAATCTATTATCTTGTAAGCAACAAAAAGGCCCATTTGCTAATGCCACCTGTGCCCAACCAACTACAATACAACCCTGGCAGGTAACATATCTTCTAAATAGAACATCTAAATATCTAACTTTAAATATATATATATATATATATATATATATATATATATATATATATATCAGACTGTGAATTTTAGCATGAATGCAAAAGTTATTATTATTCTTTTAATCGATGAAATCACCATATGATGTTATAAAAAAAAAACTCTTTTGCCATTTCAGATTTTACATTATCTTCAGACTGTGAATTTTAGCATGAATGCGGAAGAAACAGTCTTTTTCGATAGCAAAGGTGACTCCCCTGCAAGATATGAACTGGTAAACTTACGAAAGGTCACAAAAGGCACAATGGAAGTAGCAACTATTGGCTACTATGATGCAATTCAGCCTCGTGGGCAACAGTTTACTATGAACAATGTCAACATCATCTGGGGAGGAGGCCTAAGGACTGTAAGTCTCCTAAGTCTCTTCTCAAATTAACTTCCCAATCAAAACAAAATCCCCAGGTGCACATGTGATGCAGCAGTGCATCATAATGGCACAGACAAACGTGTAAACATGTGCAAACATATTACACAGCATGTTATTTTTCTATTGTTGTTGAAGTAGATTTCCCCTGGTGTGTGGCAGGTGCCTGTGTCTCTATGCAGTGAGAGCTGTCCCCTAGGCACTAGGAAAGCAGTGCAGAAAGGAAGGCCCATCTGCTGTTTTGACTGTATCCCATGCCCTCCAGGAGAGATTAGTAACACTACAGGTAATGCTTGTTTAATTTGTCTTTTAACACTTGCAATTCATCAAAAAAGGATCAAATGGAAACATTTCACAATAATTTTAATCTAAATGATCATGAAATTGTACTCAAAACGTCATTTAAAACACTTACATAAAGGAGTAGTAAATGATAAGTTATATGATCAGTTAGTAGTATATGATTGGCTAGAAGAGGCTTAATTGAAATAACAGGCTCATTACTATTGCAATTCCATTTTCACCCACACCAGATGCATCTGACTGTGTGAAGTGCCCTTTTGGATACTGGTCCAATAGCAGAGGTGATGAGTGTATCATAAAGACAGTGGAATTCCTGTCATTCACCGAAATCATGGGTATCGTTTTGATGATGCTTGGGTTACTTGGGGCATTTCTAACTATGTTCATATTTGCAGTTTTCTTTCACTACAAAGACACACCAATAGTGAAAGCCAACAACTCAGAGCTGAGCTTCCTGCTGCTCTTCTCACTGACTCTGTGTTTCCTCTGTTCACTTACTTTCATTGGTCGACCCACTGAGTGGTCCTGTATGTTGCGTCACACAGCATTTGGGATCACTTTTGTCCTCTGTATCTCTTGTGTTTTGGGGAAAACAATAGTGGTGTTAATGGCTTTTAAAGCTACACTTCCAGGAAGAAATGTCATGAAATGGTTTGGGCCTCTTCAACAGAGAATCAGTGTTGTTAGCTTTACTCTTGTACAGGTCCTCATCTGTGTCCTTTGGTTAACGATATCCCCACCTTCCCCATATATGAACATGAGCTACAACAGAGAAAAGATCATCCTAGAATGCAGATTAGGCTCAGCTGTCAGTTTCTGGGCTGTGCTCAGTTATATTGGTTTACTGGCTGTCTTGTGCTTCATTCTGGCTTTTCTAGCTCGGAAGCTGCCTGATAATTTTAATGAAGCCAAATTCATCACATTCAGCATGCTCATATTCTGTGCTGTATGGATTGCTTTTATCCCAGCTTACATAAGCACACCTGGAAAATTTACAGTAGCAGTGGAGATATTTGCAATTTTAGCTTCCAGTTATAGTTTACTAAGCTGTATTTTCATTCCAAAATGTTATGTTATCCTGCTAAGACCAGGTGCCAACACAAAAAAGCATTTATTAGGCAAAGTCCCACATTAACCTGATCAGATATTATAAAAAGGATGTGGCACAAACATAACAATTTTAACTAAAATAAAATAGCTGAATATATAAAAAATGCAAACAAAACAAAACAAAACAACAACAACAACAACAAAAAAACTACCAAGATCATCACATCAGATATCAAAGGGCTCAGTGAAGACCTGAACATTTTTCAGTCATCCAAGTGAATGCAACAGATATGAGTTTCATAATTTTCATTATCAGACCTTTATGGGTGAATATAAGAATATGTGAGTTTTTTTAATGATAAAGTCATGATAACTTGCGGTTAATGATTGCAGCATTGCCACGGTAGATGATTTAATTTTCAAAAGAATGTCATGCCAGCTTCTCAATGAATGTACTGTAACTCAGAAATGCTCTTAATACATTGCTTACTAGACTGAACTTTACAAATAAAATATATACCAACTGTAAACCTCCTGAATACCTCCATTCCCATGGAAGACCTAAATAACACAAAAGGCCATAAAAATCCCTTTCTAAACTATCATATTATTGTGTTTAGATTAATTATATAAGGTTGCACAGCCATAACATCAAATTCAGAACTTGAGGGTAGCCTTGCCATATGGACCTTGTGAGGAAACACAAAACAACAAGCATGCACATCCTGTGGCCTAGAAAAAAAAAAAAAAAGATCAATTTCTATTTAAAATGTCAAAAGACATCAGGTATGTTTAAAATTTTACCATTTTTGGGTGAGTTGTCCAGATAACATCCAATATATTTTTCCTCTACCTCAACTTTCTTCTGCCCTATTGCTCTCTGCCCTATGATTTTTTTTTCTCTTATTAAAGCAAATATTCAGTCAATAGTAGGTCTGGAAATAAGCAAGACCACATGTCAACTTTGCTTACTTGTACATAAGCACCACTGTGCAATGTCAGAGCAAGTTCACTACCTGCCAGATCACACCTCAAACACAGGAACTCTTCAACCACAATGTTTTTTTTTTTGGAACAGACCTTAACAGATTGTAAATATATTATTTTCAGAGTAAATTATTTGTAAGACAAATTTAGACATTCATTCAGATTAAACTGTATACTTAAAATTATTGGGTGAACTATTCCTTAATGTTTTTATTAATATGGAAATTAGTATTATTTTTATTATTATTATATTAATGGAATGACACTCTAAATAAGAAACTGAAACTGCCAGTATGTGGCGTAAAATGTTTTGATTAACCCCTTAGCCGTCAAGTATCGTCGACGGCCCCAGATTATTATTGTTTCACTTTCACAGCACGTTAAACATCACTCTCTTACTTGATCTGGAGAAACTGTGCATCAGTTGAAAGTTTAAAGACTCTAGCTTCGATATTTGACCACTGTTTTGATAAAACATTGTTGCAGTGACAGTTATTTAGTAATTTATGTCAGGAGTGCAAAATAATAAATCCGTATTATGCCAAATTTTGAATAGAAATTCACCACGCATTCATATTCAGTCACGTCAGCAGCGGTTTAGTTGTGTTCACATAAATTCACTGAACAGCGTCAATAAGGGTTTATAGACCAAAGATGCATACCTACGGAGATATATGGATATATTTACTGATGTTTACTTCATATTTCTTCAGACAGAATCATCATTTCTATTCATTTTTCACTGATTTACGCGATCTGATGATAAATAGCCTCTCCCAGCATTGTGTGTGTGTATGGGATTATTATCCTGCCATGATTCAAAACTGAAAATAAAGTTCTGAAAGGTTGAAACTAAGTGTTCGAAAACTCAAAATCTTACAAAAAAAAGTTTTGCAAGATCGAAAAATAAGATTTGCAAGCTTGCAAAATGTAAAAAAATAAAAATATCTCTGCAAACTTTGTTGTTTTTGAGATTTCCTTTTTCAGAACTGCAACATTTTTTTTTACAATGTGCAAAGAATTTTTCAGATTTTCAAATTTGTCAGTGTTCTCCCACTGTATTAGTTTGTTTTCCAGGTTTGAAACCTTGTAAATGGTGATCTGAAAACTGGTGTGCGAATGTGTGAAAAAAAGTTTTGAAACTCTGAAAACAGAGTTTTGCAGACTTGCAAAGTGGTACAAAAAAAAAAAATCTCTGCAAACATAATTCTGTTTTTGAGTTTTCCTTCTTCAGAAGTGCAACACTCTTTTTTACGGTGTTGTGCAATCATTTTTTCAGAGTTTCGAATTTGTCACTGTTCTCCCAGTGTATAGTTTGTTTTCCAGATTTGAAACCTTGCAAATAGTGATCTGAAAACTGGTGTGGGAATAGGTGAAAAAAAGTTTTGAAACTCTGAAAACTGAGGTTCGAAAGGGCAAAACTTATTACATTACATTACATTTGCACTCCTATTGCAGACTATTTTTTCAGAGCCGAGTTTACAACACCCACTTTGCGGTGATACGCCCACACAGTTGCGAGCTTGCAACTCACGTGATTTGTGGCAGCGTTGTCAGACTGAGCGAAAATGAAACTTCGGAACCTCGCAACTTAAAAAAAAAAGCCTGGAGGGAGGGCCTTCTGCTCTTGGCCAATGCTTTGCTGTCTGCTGACGTACAGTCCAATCACAAGTCGTATTTACTGAAAAGGTGGGATTGACCGACTGCTCCGCCAATGACGAAAGCTCACAGGATACGCAAACAGAGGATGCAAGGATCTCTGGCCACAAGGCGGTCCCGTCTAGAGCTGCAAGAACTGCATCCATGGCTGGATGGCGTGCCGTCCGGTCCAAAAATAAGGCTACCGAATTGTCGCGGGAATTCACTATACAATTGCCAGTAGCCACTGAGTTTACCACTGATAGGCCGGCGGTGCATCAATATACACACTCACCTCACGCAGCGAACGACTCACTTTCTGCAGCCGGAGACTCACTTTCAGCTCACTTCTTCTGAAAATGCACATTTATTATTAATTATTACATTTTTTTTTTGCCTCTCTCTGCCCACATACTGTATTTGGATGCAGCTAAATTCTAAAAAAAAAACAAAAAAAACAAACAAACAAAAAAAACTGTTTTCATTTATATATTTTACTGTTTCTGTTGTCAGACAACAGAATGAATATGAAATAGTGACCAGCTCTCCCTTCCAAAACATTATTCTGCACAAAAATCCTGATAATCGAGCCGTCGTCTGATAAATTAAATACACATACAGTAAGATAAAAACAACAACTGTGCTGTGATTTCAGCTACACTTGCATGTAAAATTAGAGAAGCAACATCATATGCATCTCTGTGCGTCTGAACACAGCAGACGCATAGAGAGAGAAAGCAAAGACCTCACGCAGCAATAACGATAAGTCTCAGAAACTAAATAGGCCTAAGGTTTGGGCAAACCCTAAAGATTTGTCGCTAGGTGCTTTTTTTGAAGAAGAAAAAACTTGCTAAAGGGGTCTGCAAAGGTGCTAAGTTGGCAACACTGTGCATCTCCAGGCCATGGGTCAAACAGAAAATGAGTCGTTCGCTGCGTTCCTGCAGCAAGAACTATTTTGAACTAAATGAAGATTAAGGTCTTGGTTAATGTCTTGGTCTTGGCTTATGATGTGTTTATTGAACCAATCAGATAAGAGTAAATGAAAAGTCAGCGAGAGGCTCATGTGATTGACTACAAGAAGAAGGTGGCCCCGCCCTCCCCCTCACGCTTGCAAATCTCAGTTAGTGAGAGAACTGTGCCAAAATTGTAAGCGCAGAGAAAAGAAAGACGGAGCTGTACATATCGGAATATTTCGGGAAATGTTTGCCCCACATGCACAACAGCTCATTTAGACATTTGCAACAGTTTGTTTTTTTACACTTACAGAATGGTTCTATGCAGTCAATCCGTTCTGCAGTTCTTTAAACTGTTGTTTTCGCTTGCAAATCACCGTTCACAGGCTTGCACTGCTTTTGACCGTCTTTTGGCAAAAAAAAAAACGTGCCAAAAGTGTAAGCGTGGAAAAATGGAAGTCAGAAGCATGCAGATCATATTTATTTTGCTTCAGCATGAAGCTGCAGTTTGACAATACATGAATTACACTTACAAGTAACAGTAAAATGCTGCAAATCATTTTTTTCTTATGCTTGAAACTCGATTTACACATTTACAAAGCTTCTCTTTTGCATGCAAATTTAATTTACGCTTACAGTCTTATGTACACTTCCACAAATATTGCCCTGTGTATGCAAATCTTTATGACGTCATTATACCTTCATAGTGCATCCTCTGTTTGCGTATCCTGTGCACTCTCGTCATTGGCGGAGCAGTCGGTCAGTCCCACCTTTCCAGTAAATACGACTTGTGATTGGAGACAGCAGACAGCAAAGCATTGGCCAAGAGCAGAAGGCCCTCCCTCCAGGCTTTTTTTTTTAAGTTGCGAGGTTGCGAAGCTTCATTTTCGCTCAGTCTGAGTTTCAGAGTTTCAGAGCAGAGCTGCGTGGCAACGCTGCCACAAATCACGTTGAGTCACAAGCTCGCAACTGTGTGGGCGTATCTCGGCAAAGTGGGTGTTGTA
Organism: Cyprinus carpio; assembly: GCF_018340385.1. Classification (NCBI taxonomy): domain Eukaryota; kingdom Metazoa; phylum Chordata; class Actinopteri; order Cypriniformes; family Cyprinidae; genus Cyprinus; species Cyprinus carpio. The sequence continues at coordinate 13,602,679 of NC_056589.1, forward strand.
AACTCGGCTCTGAAAAAATAGTCTGCAATAGGAGTGCAAATGTAATGTAATATAATAAGTTTCACCCTTTCGAACCTCAGTTTTCAGAGTTTCAAAACTTTTTTTCACCTATTCGCACACCAGTTTTCAGATCACTATTTACAAGGTTTCAAATCTGGAAAACAAACTATACACTGGGAGAACATGTGACAAATTCGAAACTCTGAAAAAATGATTGCACAACACCGTAAAAAAGAGTGTTGCACTTCTGAAGAAGGAAAACTCGAAACCAAAATTAAGTTTGCAGAGATTTTTTTTTTTTTTTTTTTACCACTTTGCAAGCCTGCAATACTCTGTTTTCAGAGTTTCAAAACTTTTTTTCACACATTCGCACACCAGTTTTCAAATCACCATTTACAAGGTTTCAAACCTGGAAAACAAACTAATACAGTGGGAGAACACTGACAAATTTGAAAATCTGAAAAATTCTTTGCGCAACATCGTAAAAAAAAATGTTGCAGTTCTGAAGAAGGAAATCTCAAAAACAACGTAATGTTTGCAGAGATATTTTTATTTTTTTACATTTTGCAAGCTTGCAAATCTTATTTTTCGATCTTGCAAAACTTTTTTTTTTGTAAGATTTTGAGTTTTCGAACACTTAGTTTCAACCTTTCAGAACTTTATTTTCAGTTTTTAATCATGGCAGGATAATAATCCCATATATGTGTGCTCCTCAGTGCTCGCGCTGTGAGTCAGTCAAACTCTGATTCGTCCTTTGCCTTGTCAATCTTTAGTGTCATAACAGGACAACGTCACACCATGTCACATGCTTCTTTCACTCTTCTGTGTTGATATCCGACCACAACGACACAGATACACCTTTGTACCACGAAATATCCAAATAATAAACACGCGATTACGATAGTAAAGCTTGATATGAGATTTTCTTGAGATTTGGGGCATTTTTATAGAAAATATTGAAAATGTACATCTGAAACTTTTGCAGCGATGTAAAAGGCTATAAATAGCATATTTTTACAACAGTAAACGACCAAATTCCACCTGTGATCGCAAAAGGAAGTTATTACAAACACTCGATCTGGATTTAAAGTGAGTTTTGAGTAAAAGTGTACTAAATTTTCATAAATTGTCTGATGTAGCTTGATGCTAATGTTAGCTCTTCTTCTTCATAATGCATTTTTTCATAATAATTCACGTAAGGTCGTAGGAAAATGTTTTGTTGTATTTTTATAGTAAGGCTTTTAATAAAAGTGGGGCAAATGCATACTGGAACTGAAGCTTTGTGTCTTTGTAAACCTTGAAATACCACAACAAATGCTAATAAAGGCGGAATAAAAACAAAAGAATAATAATAAAAGAATAATGCGGATAATGTGTCATACCTGGCGGAGGTGTGAAAGACTCGTTTCGTGAGAACAATAGAATCATGAATGGAGGATCGTTCAGAGCCAAACATAATGACAGAGCACATATGAGAGCTTTACATGTGAGTTTACAGAAGATGACGGGGGTCATAAATCAATCTGATTAGCCTTCTCTAAAAACACACATGACATGGCCTTAGAAAATATTTCATAAAATTCACAGTTTTACAGATTATATTATGAAATTTAAAATGAAGCATTAGTAGACTTGTGGCTTTAGCTACATTATGTTTCTAAACTCATATCCTACATCAACTATTTTTTAAATACATTTAAAAAAATATGTTTTTCATATTTTTATTTTTATGTTGGAGTTTATATATATCTATTATCATAACAGTCTGAGTAATTCTGATTCCTGAACAGTAAACTTTGAAGTGTCAGCTTTGTGAACATATGTTTATTATGTATCTAATCAGAAAGAATCATGAGCAGAAACCTTTTTATTTTGGGTATGTCATTTCTGTCTCTGTGCTGAAAATGGGGGGTGACTGGTAAGGGGTTTTAATGAGCAAGTCACTAAGTCATTCAAGTCAAGTCAAGTCAAGTCCGCTTTATTGCCAATTCTTCAGTGGTGCCTGGAGCAGAAGAGGGAAGGGGGCAAGTTCGGGAGTGAGTTCAGCTTCCTGACAGCCTGATGAATGAAGCTGTCCTTCAGTCTGCTGGTCCTGGCCTCCTCCCTGATGGCAGCAGACCGAAGAAGCTATGTGACGGGTGAGTGGGATCATCTGCAATGCAGAGGGCTTTGCGAGTGAGACGGGTTCCGTAAATGTCCTGGAGGGAGGGGAGGGAGACACCAATGATCTTCTCAGCTGCTCTCACTATGTGTTGAAGGGTCTTCCGGCAGGACGCGTTACAGGCTCCATACCACACAGTGATGCAACTCGTTAGAATGCTCTCGATGGTGCCTCTGTAGAAGGTGCACATGATGGGGGCCGGGGCTCTAGCTCTTCTCAGTTTGCGGAGGAAGTAGAGACACTGCTGTGATTTCTTGGCCAGTGCTGCAGTGTTGTCAGTCCAGGAGAGGTCCTCTGTGATGTGCACACCCAGGAACTTGGTGCTGCTCACTCTCTCCACAGTCGCACCTTTGATGGTCAGAGGAGCATGTTGAGTGTGCACTCTCCTGAAGTCAACAACAATCTTCTTCGTCTTCTCCACGTTCAGAGAGAGATTGTTGTCATCTCACCTCACTCCTGTAGTTAGGGTGGGCGGGGTCAGTGGCTCACCTCACTCCTGTAGTTTGTCTCGTCTCTGTTGCTAATGAGACCCACCACAGTCATGTCATCTGCAAACTTAATAAAGAGGTTGGAGTTGTGTGACGCTGTGCAGTCGTGGGTCAGCAGAGTGAAGAGGAGGGGGCTAAGCACACATCCTTGGGGGGCCCCAGTGTTCAGTGTGATGGTGCTGGATGTGTTGCTGCCGCCCCGTACTGCCTGAGGTCTTCCAGGCAAAAAGTCCAACAGCCAGTTGCACAGCGAAGTGTTGAGTCCCAGCTGGACCAGTTTGTAAATGAGCTGTTGAGGTATGATTGTGTTGAATGCTGAACTGAAGTCTATGAACAGCATTCTGACGTACGAGTCCTTTTTGTCTATATGTGTGAGTGCTGAGTGGAGGGCAGTTGTGATGGCATCATCGGTTGAGCAGTTGGACCGATATGCAAACTGGAAGGGGTCTAGGGAGGGGGGGAGGGCAGACTTGATATGGTGCATGAATAGCCGTTCAAAGCACTTCATGAGAATAGGAGTAAGTGCAACTGGACGATAGTCATTGAAGCAGGATGGAAATGGCTTCTTTGGGACTGGAATGATGGTGGTAGCTTTGAAGCATGTGGAAACAACAGCCTGACTAAGCGAGATGTTGAAAATGTCTGTGAAGACATCAGAGTGTTCCGCTCCACAGTCTCTCAGTACACGCCCAGGAATGTTGTCAGGACCCGGAGCTTTGCGTGCATTGATCCTGCTGAAGGATCTCCTCATGCTGTCTGGGGTCAGCATTATCACCTGGTCACCGGGAGGAGATGGAGTCTTCTCTGCAGTGGTGCTGTTTTGTTCCTCAAAGCATGCAAAGAAGGCATTCAGCTCATTCAGCAGGGAGATGTTGCTGTCACAGGTCCGCAGTGGAGGCTTGTAGTCTGTAATGGCCGTATAATCCGTTGGTAGATAGAACGACCAGCACTTAATAATCATAAACTCCACCAGCGGTGAGCAGTGTTTGCAGACCACAACATCATCGCAGCACCACGTGTCATTGATGTAAACACAAAGCCCGCCGCCGCGGGTTTTACCTCCCCTGACGAGAGCTCTGTCTGCTCGATAGCATGTCAGCTGATCAAGCTGTATAGCGCCGTCTGGAACACTGTTGCTAAGCCATGTTTCCATGAACACAAAAACACAACAGTCTCTTACAGTCCTCTGAGTTGAGCGTAGTAATCAGATGTAGTCCAGTTTATGCGTACGTTAGCCAGTACGATGGTGGGGATAGCTGGCTTCTAGCAGAAACTCACGACTGTATGCACGCTTAACCCTCTGGGGCCGACTAACGCAAATATGCGTTTTGAGGCATCTTCTCCTGATAACACCAAAAAGAACTTAAATTACACTTTCAGTTTTGATCGTACAGATAAGAGCAATACATCAATCGAATCTGTAAAGGGTCTACTTTTATTTGTATACACACATAATAACAACAAAACTTTGTGCATTTATAAAATAAAGAAAACAAACAGGGTGCGCTGTCTGCAGCCTTGGTCTGCAGTGATCTTCATTTAGAAACACGTCATTAAAATGAACTGTAAGTCAGTGAATACTCAACGAAGAGACATGAGTGATAGATCTATAGAAAGCTTGACATGTCTACTTTTAAACTGACCAACAAACAAAACAAATATTCTGTGATAAAGTAATCCATATGAAACCAATGCAATGTCCAGTCTTTCACGTCTCCCTTCATTATATCTAATGCGACCATGCCAACGCGCCAAGCGCTATTGGCATTATAATGGTCCACGTGAAGCTCGCGCCAGGTAAACGCCCCATAACAACAAACAAAGCAGCGAGTTTTTTACATTTTACTTTGCACTTCGCGCTGAGAGGAATGAGACTGAATTCACCGCAGAAAAGACTTGCTGTGACAAAAAAGAAAGAATTCACCTCAAGAAGCTTTGGATTACCTTTGGATTATTGATGCAGTGGCTTGATCAAGCAGAGATCCTAAACATGAGTAAGTCTTTTTTTTATTATCCTACTTGTATTAGTTTTCACATAACCTGTACACATTTTACTAGTTAGACTCTTTTCAAACTATAATTCCTGACTAAATGTACGTATAATCAAGTGATACATTATAAAGTTTCATTTACAGCATCTAAATGTCTCACCATGCCAGGATTTTTTTTTATATGTTATATAACATAAACAGCAATACAATATAAAATATATATATATTGTTGCTAGCCTAATGTCAGTAAGAATGGTTAGACAAAACTTTACTGAGATAGGCTACTCTCTGTTCATGAATATAGCCAAATATGTTTAAAACTATATATATTGTATAGGTCTACATACAAAGCATGATTGTGTTTATGAATGTAACTAAGCTTCTGTTCATAAATATCTACTCTGGTGTAAGTATTTTGAATGTGTTATACTCGGGATCCTCTGAGGTGTAAATGTATGAAGTAAGCTGTAAATATCACTGATAATATGTGTGCTATGTGGTAATTGTGTTCTTTTTTTCTATGAATTTGTACTAGTATCAGTGACCATCACAATAATGTTAATAATGTAGTTTTTTTATTATTATTATTTTATCCTCAGAGTCTTTCTTGTACCTCTTCTCTCTCAGTCACACACCTGGCTGAAAGGCTCATTATTTTCACATCATTTTGAAGCAAAAACTCTAGGCTTCAAAATCTGTTCTCAAAAGTCTTGTGAACAAATGTTCTCTAGGTGTTTGATTGCCTTATTTCAGTGACTTCAAAATTTTAGTTTTTCACTAACCATGCATAAACGGCAGATGGGAGTTTTACTTACTCAAACATGTTCTGAGGGCAGGAAGGAAAATGATTGGTTTACAGATTCAACCAATGAAATTGAAGCAGAGGCGGAGTCAGGAAATTTGAAAGTGTAGATGGAATACTTCAGACAGATACGTTACTGACACTTCGTGGGATGCATTTATTGCAAGGTAAGTTAATTTACCATGTATTTTCATGAAAAAAAATGAACATCTCTAACATTTAATAAGATAATTAGAGAACAAAGATGCACAGAACAAATAATCATGGTCTAAATATAAATATAGCATGCATTTTTATTTGACTGCTACATCTGTTTATTGCACCAAAGCTGTTTATGTGGTAACAGGAGTAAAACACGCTTTTCCAATGCTACAGCGACGTCTGTGAAACCAATATGAGCTAAAAAAAAGAACTTGTTCATATATCCTTGACATTTCATCAGTCAGATAGCGTTAGCATTAGCATTAGCACTGCTCTCAGGGCAGGAGTACTCAATATTCATATAACTGTTATTTTTAGTGTACTATGCGCTGCTCTCAGGCCAGGAATACTCAATATTCATGTTACTGTTATTTTACTAAACTATGCACTGCTCTCAGGGCAGGAGTAATCAAAATTCATATTACCGTTATTTTAATTAACTATGCGCTGCTCTCAGGGCAGGAGTACTCAATATTCATATTACTGTTATTTTTAGGGTACTATGTGCTGGCAGTAGTACTCAATATTCATATAACTGTTATTTTTAGTATATTATGTGCTGCTCTCAGGGCAGGAACACTCAATATTCATATTACTGTTATTTTAATAAACTATGCGCTGCTCTCAGGGCAGGAGTAATCAAAATTCATATAACTGTTATTTTACTAAACTATGCGCTGCTCTCAGGGCAGGAATACTCAATATTCATATTACTGTTATTTTTTTAACTATGCACTGCTCTCAGGGCAGGAGTACTCAATATTCATATTACTGTTATTTTTAGGGTACTATTTTCTGGCAGGAGTACTCAATATTCATATTACTGTTATTTTTTAGGGTACTATGTGCTGGCATGAGTACTCAATATTCATATTACTGTTATTTTTAGTGTATTATGTTCTGCTCTCAGGGCAGGAACACTCAATATTCATATCACTGTTATTTTAATAAACTATGCACTGCTCTCAGGGCAGGAGTAATCAAAATTCATATTACTGTTATTTTACTAAACTACGCGCTGCTCTCAGGGCAGGAGTACTCAATATTCATATTACAGTTTTTTTTAGGGTACTATGTGCTGGCAGAAGTACTCAATATTCATATAACTGTTATTTTAATAAACTACGCACTGCTCTCAGGGCAGGAGTACTCAATATTCATATTACTGTTATTTTTAGGGTTCTATGTGTTGGCAGGAATACTCAATATTCATATTACTGTTATTAATCGTGTATTATGTGCTGCTCTCAGGGCAGGAGCACTCAATAATCATATTACTGTTATTTTACTAAACTATGCACTGCTCTCAGGGCAGGAGTACTCAATCTTCATATTACTGTATTTTTCGTGTATTATGTGCTTCTCTCAGGGCAGGAGCACTCAATATTCATATTGCTGTTATTTTAATAAACTATGTGCTGCTCTCAGGGCAGGAGTAATCAAAATTCATATTACTGTTATTTTTACTAAACTATGCGCTGCTCTCAGGGAAGGAGTACTCAATATTCATATTACTGTTATATTTTTCGTGTATTATGTGCTGCTCTCAGGGCAGGAGTACTCAAATATTCATATTACTGTTATTTTAATAAACTATGTGCTGCTCTCAGGGCAGGAGTACTCATTCATATTACTGTTATTTTAATAAACTGTGTGCTGCTCTCAGGGCAGGAGTACTCATTCATATTACTGTTATTTTAATAAACTATGTGCTGCTCTCAGGGCAGGAGTACTCAATATTCATATTACTGTTATTTTACTAAACTATGTGCTGCTCTCAGGCCCATACATTTGTTTTTTTTATTACAGCTGTCACCGTTTCATGTAGTTTTTCTTCTCTTTGCAGAATAGCATTCTTGGAAAAAGCAGAAGCCATCACTGGTCCCTTCTTAGAGAAAGGGAATCACATGAGTTGCAATATAGTTGTTTGTAAATGTAAAAAGGTCTGCAAAAGTTTTCAGATCAAATTGCACGACAAATAACGTTTTGTCTCCTAAAAGTAAGAATTGATTCTGAACTACTGTGCTGAAATGAGTGTCAGAAACTCCAATCTCACTTCATGTTACCAGTTACCTGTTAGGTTTGTTTGCATAACGACATCCTATGGACGTCACCGGCTGTCCCTCAAACGTCTACTCTACTCTAATCTGCCCTCAATCATTGTAGTTGTAGCTGAGGCCAAACAGAGTACAGTAGGCTATAGAAATGGCAGGGTTTAAGGATGTATTGTCATTAAGAAATTTTCAATTTTGAGGGAGTTGAAATGTGATTTTTATGATTTTACTAGTAATTATGTTTTGTTTACATTGCTACATTTCAGATGCTGTGCAGTGAGCTGGTTCATTGATGTAATGTTCCTGGTTTGCAAGTTTGCTCCACAAAAGTAAGTGGTCCAGGAAATATATGAAAATGAGGATGTTCATGATTCAATGTCCAAAACTAAAGCCTTCAGGTAAATAATGTTTTTGTTTTTATTTATTTTTTTAACTTATTTTTTTTATAATTATTAGTGTAAATTGAAACCAGACTCTTTATGCATTTCAAATGCAGGAAGACACTGCAAACACTTCTGGAGACTTTAAGAAACTGCCTTTGAGAAGATATCTGGCAAGGCGACCTACAGTATGGCCTGGTTTAAAGGGAGCACGTTCAAACTACAGCAGTTTAATGATGCATCTACCTTTTCCTGTGAAATCTTCCTGTGTGTTGTACATGCATTTAATTCACTGGATTTGTTTTTTATTGTTTAAAAAGAGAAAGTAGTCATACTTATAATTGATTATTTTATTGTAATATTGGACCCATAAACCGATTATTTTCAATCAACATTTAATTTTGTTCTTACACAAACAACAGACATTGAATGAAACAACATTTACAGCACAGTAAAAAAAAAAAAAAAAAACAGGCTTAGCCTATGAGAACATTAAGTGGTTGCACATAGATTGACACCAGGAACGTTTAAAATCACATTTATGTGTCACCAAGTCAACTCAGGACTTCTCTCAAAATTCAGATGGCAATTGTTATTCATATGGACATATGTAAAAAATTATTTACATGGCACCTCAGTGATAACTCATGTATTTGATGATTTATTCACAGTGGAGAAGAAAGATGTGAGATCATTATGAACCTAGGAATGCACTGCTGACATGGCCAGTTGCATAGTTGTCTGCTCTAAATAAAATGCCATACTCTTGGAATAAAATATTTAAAATGTAATACTATACTATTTATTATTTATTTAAATCTCTGGTTTAAAAATAGGAAAATAGACCCAATATAGCTGAAATGGTTCTTAATTTTTTATCTCTCAAAATGATGGGTGTCATTAAAAATGTGGAGATTAGCATTAATAAGTAAATGCAACCTCTTATTTACATGAGGTAAAGAAAGTTGCTTGGTTCGCATTTTCAAGTACGTAATTGTAGGCCTATAAATATTTAAAAATGGTATTGTATACCTGTTACTGCCATAATAATTACCCATTTCAAATGTTTACATACTTTTCTGGTCTTTTTTGTTCTTAACAAGCATCCAATCACTGTGATGGAGCTGTTCTGAAATAGTAATCTTGTAAACATTCTAGCTTTTCAATATATATATATATATATATATAATATATGTTTTTAGTAATATGCATGCAAAGTACAATAGTTAGTATATGGTGTTAAACTGGTGAAAATGGATTTAAACGTTTAAATTTGAAACGATTTATTCTCAGAGATGTGGATTTGGACAGCAATTAAATTACCACATGACCTTGGTAATTCGGTCAGGGATTTTCATGGGGATGGTGGGAGAGAAAACAGTGACATTCTGGATTCATATGGCAGTAAAATCAGACTTACCCCTGTAAATGTTGATAATCGCTTATGTCCCCCATGAGAACCATTTACCTTCCGAATTTGGCTATTATTTTACTCAGCAGCATCAGATGCCTCTTCAGTGTTAGCTCCTTTGAATTGTCCAGTTTCTGCCAGCTCCTCCAGGTAACTGGAGAATAAAAATAAAAGATCAATCAATAATGCAGAAATTGTCTATTGATTTATAAATGTAATGATTTAAAAAAAAAAACTGAATACTCTTAAAAAATATGCATAAATTTACTAGCCTATAACTCATTAATATAAACAGGAAAAACTATGTCAATACTATATAGAACAAATGAAAAAATATATATTATCTATGCAGTGTAGACTACACTGTATATTAGGCACTACACTGGCGCTGACAGCCATATTTAACGAATGTTGTTCATGACTGATATAATTTGTTGTTTAAAAGAATGAACAATGGTTAGGCCGTAGAGAATAGCACATAATGCGCTAAAAAAAACAGTGATATGAATATCAAGTACTCCTGCCCTGAGAGCAGCACAAAGTTCAATAAAAATAATAGTAATATGAATATTGAGTACTCCTGCCCTGAGAGCAGCACGTAATACACTAAAAATAACAGTAATATGAATATTGAGTACTCCTGCCCTGAGAGCATCACATAGTACACTAAAAATAACAGTAATATGAAGATTGAGTACTCCTGCCCTGAGAGCAGTGCATAGATCAGTAAAATAATAGTAATATGAATATTGAGTACTCCTGCCCTAAGAGCAGCTCATAGATCAGTAAAAATTACAGTGATATTAATATTGAATACTCCTGCCCTGAGAGCAGTGCATAGTTTAATAGAATAACAGTAATATAACTGAGTATTCCTGCCCTGAGAGCAGCGCATAGTTTAGTAAAATAACAGTAATATAAATATTGAGTACTCCTGCCCCGAGAGCAGCACACAGTTCATAAAAAATAACAGTAATTTAAATATTGAATACTCCTGCCCTGAGAACAAAAAAAACATCAAAAAAAATAACAAAAACTCAAACACTGAAAACACCTGCCCAGATAACAACACATAGTTCATAAAAAATAACAGTAATTTAAATATTGAATACTCCTGCCACGAGAGCAGCACATAGTTCATTAAAAATAACAGTAATATAAATATTGAGTACTTCTGCCCTGAGAGCAGTGCTAATGCTAACGCTAACTGACTGATGAAATGTCACAGGATATAAGAACGAGTTCTGTTGTCGCTCATATCGGTTTCACAGACAGTGCGGAAGTATTGGAAAAACATGTTTTACTCCAGTTACCTCATAACCAGCTTTGGTGCAATCAACTGATGAAGCAGTCAAGTGAAAATGCATGCTATATGGTATTTAGTCCATGATTATTTGTTCTGTGTATCTTTGTTCGCTAATTATCTTTTAAAATGTTAGAGATGTTCATTTGTTTTTTTTCATGAAAATACATGGTAAATTAACTTACCTTGCAATAAATGCATCCCACAAAGCGTCAGTAACGTATCTGTCTGAAGTATTTCATCTACACTTTCAAATTTCCTGACTCCGCCTCTGCTTTAATTTCATTGGTTGAATCTGTAAACCAATCATTTTCCTTTCTGCCCTCAGAACATGTTTGAGTAAGTAAAACTCCCATCTGTGCATAAACGTCGCTTTCTCAAAACACAATCATGTACATACATGCTACTCACATATTATTGTAGCCCAGTTTCTGCTGATTACAGTGTTATTATAAATATGTTATTTTTGCTCCTCTATGACCCACCCTTTCTGAAACGCATTGGCAGTGTGGCGATGCCAACAAATTTACAGTGGTGGAGGAAGTACTTAAGTTTAGTACTTAAGTAAAAGTACAACTACCCTGCAAAATATATACTTAAGTAAAAGTATAATTACTACATCAACATCTTACTTAAGTAAAAGTCATAAGTACATACTTTTAAATTTACTTTAAAGTATTTTTTTTAAGTAAAAGTACAATCAGGTTGTCTCAATGTCTGGGCTGTTCAATTGTAACAATCACAAACAATATCTATTGTGTACTGGAAAGAGTTGTTGTGCAATACTGACACTGTAAAAATCTGGTTATTTACTAATTACTTATTAAATAATAATTAGGCTAATGACATACAATTTATTTTATTTTTACTATACTATTAAGAGCAGTAAAAAAAACTCAAAAGTACACAGGTGAGTGTTATTCTGAACACTTTAATCAAATTTGTATGACCAGTTTATTCTGCTCAACAACAGTTGCTTAAGTCCTTTACCTAGGCCTGCATGGGGAAAACGTAGCTAAAACTGCATTTGAGGCTTATACTCCACTGATTACAGAAAATCCAAAAGCATTAGGCTAATAATGTATAACACCATTAGAATGAGAAAAAAATAAGCACCAAACAAAATTTGACAAGGGTGAGTGCTTCTCTTAAAACATGCAAGCAATATTGCTATTTAGAACTCTGATCAACCTAACATTAACAGGACAAAAAAAACAGAACCTATGTGAAAAACAATGAAGTCAATATAAAGGCAGATGTTACGATAAGAAACTTAAAAACAAAAGACCTTCAAATAAAAATTTTGGCCAGGCAATCAAAGGTCAAAAGGGCAAATGCCCCTATAGAACATGAGAGTATTAGAGCCCTAATACTGTATTTGGGGTCCGCATAGCATTACCAATAGTTTTTGTTCAATTTCAACAAAAAATTTGGTTCTCAAAGCTTTTTGATCCTAGCCTGCCTCTTTTTTGCAGAAAAAATGTGCCCTGCTGTGCTAAACATTCTTTCGCATGCTGCTGATGCGGGCAATGGTGTGTTGAGCTTCAGGGACAAATTAAAAACTGTGGGCACTGACTTGAGTATGTCCATTGAGGTAGAAGTGTTGGCCAGATAGGCATCCTACTGTTTTGTGGTTTCGTGGACATTTCCCTTCATAAGGCCAAGAAAGTCTTCCTCCTCAGATCCAGAATGGCTACCAGGTGATGATAAGGCTGGCTCTTCCTCCATGTGTGTCTTGATGTAGCCCATGCCTGAAAATCCAAACATGAATGAAGAGTATTTCTGTCTAGCCTTTTAAAATACCAGTTAGCTTTGAAAATAACATATATTGGTTAAAATGAAACACTACCCATTATTCTATTAACAAATGAATGCTTGACAAATAAATTATTTAAATGACTTACCCAACTGTAGCAAGTTTTCATTGCTTGTCCATGATGTGCGCAACTTAGGAAGTAAAATTGCAGCAGATATGAGTTCTGGGTCATTCATCATTTTTCCAAACCGCTGCTGTATTCCTTCCTGAAAAGCAGAGATCAGTGGCTGGCAGAACTTGGATGAAGTTTGGAGGCGGTCCAGCTTCACAGTTAGGAGCGTTATAGTGGGTACCAGCCATCCCATGTGGACATCCCATGTAGTGGAGTGTGTATATATACACACAGTACAGACCAAAAGTTTGGACACATTACTATTTTTAATGTTTTTGAAAGAAGTTTTCTTCTGCTCATCAAGCCTGCATTTATTTGATCAAAAATACATAAAAAAAAAATGTAATATTGTGATATATTATTACAATTTAAAATAATTGGTTTTCAATTTATTATACTTTAAATTATCATTTATTTCGGCGATGCAAAGCTGAATTTTCAGGATCATTACTCCAGTCTTCAGTTTCACATGTGACATTCAGTCTATCACATGATCCTTTAGAAATCATTCTAATGTTCTGATTTATTATGAGTGTTGGAAACAGTTCTGCTGCCTAATATATTTGATGAATAAAAGGTTAAAAAGAACTGCATTTATTCAAAATAAAATAAAAAAATAAAATATAAATCTTATTATTATCACTTTTTAACAAATTTAACCACATCCTTGCTGAATAAATTTATTGATTTATTTTTAAAAAAAATAAAGAAAAAAAAATTACTGACCCCAAATTACTGACCAGTAGTGTATATTGTTGTTATAAAAGATTTCTATCTTGAAAACATTTGCTTCTTTTTCTTTTTTTCTTTTTTATTCATCAAAGTATCTTAAAAAAAGTATCACAGGTTATGAAAAAATATTAAGCAGCAGAACTGTTTCCAAACTTTGATAATAAATCATCATATTAGAATGATTTCTAAAGGATCATTTGATAGAATGGAGTAATGATCCTGAAAATTCAGCTTTGCATCACCGAAATAAATGATAATTTAAAGTATAATAAATTGAAAACCAATTATTTTAAATTGTAATAATATATCACAATATTACATTTTTTTCTGTATTTTTGATCAAATAAATGCAGGCTTGATGAGCAGAAGAAACCTTCTGTCAAAAACATTAAAAATAGTAATGTGTCCAAACTTTTTGGCCTGTACTGTGTATATATATATATATATATATATATATATATATATATATATGTATATATATATATATATATACACATGTTTGCAAATTCTAAAAAATGTCATGATATTGAGGAAAAACAACTGTCATAGTTCAAAATTGTTCACAATCCAATTAAACCAAGATATAGTTTTGCCTGCATGCTTACTTGTGAATGTCAACTAAATATACCCAATATTGTATGGTAAAGAAGCTAAGGGCAGACGCCGTATAAAAAGTTTTGAACATTTTTTTCATCGAGTCAAAACAAACAGCTATTTTAGCCAACTACGAATGTACAGATATACCATTAGTTTGCTCATCTCCAAAAATGTAACGTACTAGCAAGCTATCGTCCCTGCTGTGCTAATAACCAGCTAAAGAAGTTGCCCTGTTAGGGTACCACTAACTTACGTCAAACAAATATTATACTGGTGTGATATTTTTGTTATGTTGACATACCGTTTTTCTATAACAGTCATAGCACCATGTCATAGCAAGTTTGTAACTTAAATATTAATAACTAGCATTGCATGTCTTTACCTCTGTATGTTTCTTCAAATTTGAAGGGGAGTTTTTAAACGCCAACAGTTCTTTGCGTTGAGGTAGGCACTTGACACATTGAAAACGCCAGGAGTCATTCTTTGAACCTTTAAATTCAAATAACTTGCTTAAATAAGGCCAGGGATGTCTCTCAGAATCAGAGCTGCAGGGCACAGGCTCAAGCTCAGTCGACGTTGTTAGCTCTTCGTCCATGTTTGATATTTGGTGTCCACCGTGTCATTTTCTTCGATTTACATCAGTTCCGCTTGTGTTGTTTCAAAATGCGCGCTGAGCGCGTGAGTTCTTTGACCAATCAGATCTCTGATCTGTTTCAAACGTGCATTGGCCAGCAACGCCAAAACGTCAGTCGACCAAAAATTTTTTTATGCAAGATTCGGAAGGATGTAACGACACGCATTTTAATAAGTGTAGTGGAGTACAAAGTACAGATAATTGCTGAAAAATCTACTTGAGTAAAAGTATAAGTATGCATTATTTTTTTTACTTAAGTAAAGTATAGATACGTAAAAATTTACTTAAGTACAGTAACGAAGTACAAATACTTAGTTTTATTACAACACTTCTGGAGAAACAGAGAGGTTTAAACCAAATGGCTAAAAGCTGCCTTCAGATCCAATATACTCACCTGCACAGACATGTGGATGCATAACGGTGACCTCTGATTTAGTCTTTTTGGTTACGCTATGATTACCGTTGATGTATGATTACCATGTGACTGTTACATGTGGTTGCCTCTTTTTTAATCAACATTTAATAATTAGTTAAAGGGATAGTTCTCCCAAAAATCAAAATTATGTCATTAATGTAATTATTTTCACCAAATCGAACTGAATCGTTTGAAACGGTTCGCGTCAACAATAAGCATTAATCCACAAATGACTTAAGCTGTTAACTTTTTTAACATGGCTGACCACTCCCTCTGAGTTCAAATAAACCAATATCCCGGAGTAATTCATTTACTCAAACAGTACACGGACTGAACCGAGCCAGATAACGAACGAAACATTGACTCGAGTCTCGAGTCAAGAACCGGTTGCATCGGTTTTCGGATCACCGGTAGTGATGGGAAGTTCTGTTTTTCTCCGCGAACCGGTTCTTTCGGACAGTTTGATTCAATAAACCGGTTGCCGAAAACGGTTCACCAGTTATTTTGCACTCGACGTAATGACTTCATTGGCGATGATTGCCCTTGATTCAAGCCTTCGGTTTACCCGCGCTAATAACATTAGCACAAGAATCAGTTCAGAATCAATCACCAAAAGAACCAGTTCGGTTCGAGAACGCGCTGTGTGTCAGTCTGAATCACGCATGCGCAGTATCATCAGCTCCTCGGTTCTTGAATCGCACGCGTCCGACAGAAACGGTTCTTCACTCGAAAACGAGTCAATGTTCCGTTCGTTATCTGGCTCGGTTCAGTCAGTGTACTGTTTGAGTAAATGAATTACTCCGGGATATTGGTTTATTTGAACTCAGAGGGAGTGTCAGCCATGTTAAAAAAGTTAACAGCTTAAGTCATTTGTGGATTAATGCTTATTGTTGACGCGAACCGTTTTAAATGATTCAGTTCGATTTGGTGAACTGGTTCAAGAAGATCCGCTTACATCGAGTGATTCGTTCGCGAACCGGATGTGCTGGGAACGGCGCGCTCATAAACAGACCCGGGAGAGAAGTCAATGCTGAATAAAGTCGTAGTTTTTGATATTTTTGGACCAAAATGTATTTTCGATGACTTCAAAAAAATCTAACGGGACCCTCTGATGTCACATGGACTACTTTGAAGATGTTTTATTACCTTTCTGGACGTGGACAGTATACCGTATACATTCTCAATAGAGGGACAGAATTCTCTCGGACTAAATCTCTAAAATATCTTATACTGTGTTCCGAAGATGAACGGAGGTCTCACGGGTTTGGAACGACATGAGGGTGAGTCATTAATGACATAATTTTTGATTTTTGGGTGAACTATCCCTTTAAGAATCAAGCAGAGATCCTAAACATGAGTAAGTCTTTTAATAATTTACATTTAATAATTAGTTAAGAAGCTTATTGTAAACAATTAAATATATAATTAAAAAATAAATATAAATCATCTCATTTAGCCACCTTATTTTTCCCGGCAAAAGTGGGCGCCACTGTTGCCAGATGTTGTGTTGATATTTATAACTATCATCTTAATTATGTAGCACAAACCTATTTTACCATTTACTGCACTTTGTAATTCTTCTTTTATTATACTTTTACCCAAAATGAGGCTATGTGAGCATTATGGAGCATTAAACACTCTCATGTACTATAATGCCTGTTTCACAAGTGAGACTCATAAAATTATTAAACTTATCATATTCCAGAAAATCCCTTATATGGACAAAATGCATCAGATATCACTACAACTGAATACCATGCAGAGAGAGATGCTTTGACTGATGAAACATGGAAGACAATACACACAATTGCAATGCAAAGCTAATTGACATAGTTTGCATAACAGTATAGAATTTTATATAATATTTTATGTCTCACTGTGATAAGAAGTAACATGGAACCACAAATGCTAATTGTTTTTTTTGGTAAACACTTTAGAATACTGTTTCTTACTTGCTGCATAACTAATAAGGAATTCTTGAATAACTTGAATAAACAGGTGATTATTCATTAACACTTAACTCACTACTGTTCACTACTAAGGAAGATGTGTTAACTAATCAGTATGTAATACAATTTTATGATTGTTAAGTAACAGTTAGCTAATCAATAACTAACATATTAGGTACTAGTCATACCTCCTGAAGAACTACTATTAATTATCTACTAGTTAAGTTTCAAGAAATTTAACTATGAAATAACTACTACTGAACAGTTATACACAAATAGTAATTATAATAATCAGGCTGTGGCCCACAAATCAAGTACTTGAGTAAAAGGATACAGATACTCCAATACAATATTACTCCAGTAAAATTATAAGTAGGCCTATTCATTTTCAGAATTACTTGAGTAAAAGGACAAGTACAAAGTACTACTACAGTAACCCATTTGTTACAGCCCACTTATTAGCCTATAATGGAAATGAAATATGCATTTTGTTTGCTTCTACAGTAAATGTTAACTTTTGTTTATAAAATTTTTTGTTAAAATTAGTTTTAATTGTGGGCAGTATAAATGTTAAAAATTGAATAAAATATGCTGTATTAAGAAATGTTCTCATCTGAAATAAAGATCGTAAACAGTTGTCGTGCATTTTACAAAGTTTATGATTACTTTTAGTTTTTTTTAGAGTTTATGTTTGATTTGAGTCAAAATGATGTAGTAATTATTATTTACTAATAGGTTCACTTTAGAATACTGTTTTAGGTTCTAAGTAGCTCCTGTGGAATTATCTGATGAATCCTTTATTAATTACTAAAGGCTTCACTAAAATTTCACTTTATAAAGAGGCCTACTGTTTCAGGTGCGAAATAGGTTCTGCAGAATTATTTGATAATTATTTATTAATTACTAATGGGTTCCCTATGTTTTCACTTTAGAATACTGTTTCAGGTTCTAAGTAATTCTTGAGGAATTATCTAATAATTCTTTATTAATTTACTGATGGGTTCCCAATATTTTCACTTTAGAATACTGTTTCAGGTTCTAAGTAATTCTTGAGGAATTATATAATAATTCTTTATTAATTACTAATGGGATCCCAATATTTTCACTTTAGAATAGGCCTACTGTTTCAGGTGCGAAATAGGTCCTGCAGAATTATTTGATAATTATTTATTAATTACTAATGGGTTCCCTATGTTTTCACTTTAGAATACTGTTTCAGGTTCTAGGTAATTCTAGCGGAATTATATAATAATTCTTTATTAATTACTAATGGGTTCCCAATATTTTCACTTTAGAATAGGCCTACTGTTTCAGTTTCGAAATAAGTCCTGCAGAATTATTTGATAGTTCTTTATTAATTTTCTAATTGATTACCTGTATTTTCACTTTCCCTCAGTCCTTGCCTTACATACAGGAATTGAATGAATAGATCATGTGTTATATGCTGAGGAGGCACACACATACAGTACTGTATATAAATATAAAAACTAAGGTAAGTTATCACAAGGCACTAGAGTGGTGGTGGGGTTCCTATCGGAAGCTGATTTCTCACAAAACAATTCACTACACAGACAAATCATCTAAAATGTATTGCATTTATTAATATTGCATTTCATACTACTACTACTACTGCTAATAACATTTATATGAAATAATCACAATTCAATGTAACTGTGTATAACTGTTCATTAGTAGTTACTTCATAGTTATTTTTTTTTTACTTTAGTAGATAATTAATAGTAGTTCTTAAGGAGGTATTACAGAATATATTAGTTACTGAATTAGCTAACTGTTACTTAACACAATCATAAATTGTATTACATACTGATCAGTTAAACACATCTTCCTTAGTAGTTAACAGTAGTGAAGTTAAGTGTTAATAATTGTGAATAATTACCTGTTAGTTCTTCAATAACTCCTTATTAGTTATGCAGTAAGTAAGAAACAGTATTCTAAAGTGTTACCGTTTTTTTAAACATGACTGATGTTATATAGTGATTTTGGAGCAAAAAAACATGATATTAGTCTCATAAAATGTGATGTTTGACGCTATGCTAAGGAAACATACTAGCTATCACTGTTGCCAGGAGCAACTGTTTTTATAACAGTTTATAACTGTTTTATAAGTACATTCACATATTCACATAAGATTAGAAGTGTAAGTGAGAGGTTTTCAAAGAAATTAGTGTGAATCGAAAGGTGCCGGTAAAAATAAAATAATGTGGGGCATAGGTAAAGGTTGGCATCGTGTTAATTTTAATGATTATGATTCTTATTAATTCATAATTTCTTTTCCAATAAGGTAAATAAAAAATCTTAAAAATCTTGTCATTCACATTTATTCTAACTCTTTTTGCAAAATATTGCATTGTTAGCTGAATACTATGAATGAAAATCAACAGGCTAAAGAACACTTACACAATGATGTGTGTGCATCAGAGAAAACAGCATACTAGAGTCTTCTTGCCTTGAATGGTTTAAAATCACATTAAAAGTGTAGTTTGGTTGAAGATCACGTGACTCTTCGGCAGAATGCACGCATAGTGATTCACTCTGCTCACTTTGTCAGAAATTGTATATATCCTGTCAGCAAATTTTTAACCCACTCTTTACCTAGCTCACTATGAGTACCCCAGCAGTCAAGGATGTCCGGAAAAGAGAGATTGAACAATCTCCAATAAAAAAAAGTTAAAAGATTCTGCCATCTCCAGAGAGGATCTGGACACTGCTATAGCTAATGGTATCAAGCTAGTGCTCAAAGAGCAACAAAGTACACTCGATTCGGTTTTGGCTTCAACTGTAAGAGAAGCAATAGACTCTGTACTGACTCCAGCACTCCGTGACCTACATTTGGATATACAAATGACCAACAATTCTGTAAAAAAGATAAAGCAGTATTTAGACTCAAGTTGGAGAACAGTCACAAACTTAAATAATCAACTGGAACAACTCACCGAAAAAATTACGGACATTGAAGGGAGAACAGTCACAAACTTAAATAATCAACTGGAACAACTCACCGAAAAAATTACGGACATTGAAGATAGGAGCAGGAAAAATAAAGTACAATTGGTGGGGTTGCCAGAAGGGGCGGAGGGGCTCTGATACAGCTGGCTTCCTCAGAGCTTATCTTTCCAAGTGGATCCCCTCACTGAAAGGCCGTGACATTGAGATTGACCGGGTCAATCGCATGACGGAGGCACAACTCTGATCGGCCACATACTCTTATCTTCTGGTACTAAGATGCCAAACCTGAAAGGTGTTCGGCAGGCGTATCCAGTGAAATATACACAGGACAATGTCACGCACCAATTTTTTCACAACCTTAGTCCAGCCACAACTACCCAAGAGAAAGAGCTTTAATCCAGTTTTGAAGAAGATGACGGCACTTGGTCTCCAGCCCTTCCTCATATATCTGGCGGGGTAATTAAACTACGGCACAAAGGTGAGCAGATGATGGTTCAACTGTCTTAAAAAGGCGGAGGATTTTGTTACTTTACTGTCACAGAAGACATATTCTGCAGTGCTACAAAGCAGTGGGAATCCTGCCCTTGTCATGTACGCTCGTCTGGCTGGCTGGTAAATAATATTGACTGATTTTATTTATTTTTATTTTATTTTTATTTTTTGTCGTGCTAATGGAGAGCAAGTTCGATCATTAAATTTTTGGCTTAGTGGGCCTTTTGGGGACATGTCTTTGCATTGGGACTGGACTGGTCACGCATCAACATTTGTTTCTTTGTTTATGCAGACCTACAATCTCGGTAATGTCGCGGTCTGCTTTGGATTTTGTACATAGTTTTTGTTTTGTTTTCCTTTTTCTAGTTTTCTCAGTTTTTTGTTTTTTGTTTTTTTTTTTTTTTATTCCCTTCAACAGACATCAATACTTTTATTTATTATGCTTTCTTTTAAAAGGATTATTCATCTAGGTGGATTTGGTGGTATCTAGGATACATACTAATGTCTACACTTCACCTGGCAGTATGGTCTGGCTTTTGTGTTGCAATCACTTAGACATAATCTTGGCATTGCGAGCACACAATGCATGTTCTAAATATATTATCACTGAATGTGAATGGCCTAAATTCTCCTATTAAGTAGAGGTTGTTTTAAACGTTGTGAAGTACATAATGACAGGTTTAGCACTGGTCTCCATTTATTGCCCAAATGAGGCAGACAGTGCATTGTTTTAAATATTTCAATGTATTACTTGAGCAGATTGATTGTCCTTTAGTGATGGGGGTGGTGATTTTAATGCTGTCTTAAATCCTGCACTGGATAAATCTATGCTCTTCTGTGTCCTCCGCGCCACAAGGATGCACTGTGTTTTGTTTGTTTTTTTCAAATCAAAGCTAATACAGGTAGAAACAGCCACATCCTTGTTGTGCAGAGGACACAGAAGAGCATACGCAGCACAGTGATATGGAAGTGGACACAGAGGAGACCGATGACAAAGGAATTATTGAATAAGGTATTGTTTTTTTTCTTCACTTACAAAAAGTGTTCCCTCGCTTCATATAACCCCAAGATTGCACGGTCTGATGGCAAATGGCCGTTATTCTGATGACAACTTTCATACCTTTTATGGACCTTGACACTGTTTATTTACTTGGCAGTCTATGGGACAGTCACAAGCCTCCCGGTTTTCATTCAAAAATATCTTAAATTGTGTTCCAAAAGACGAACAGAGCTTTTACCAGGTTTGGAAACGACATGGGGGTAAGTGATTAATGACAAAATTTTCATTGTGGGTGAACTTACCCTTAAACACATCATTTACTAAACAATCAGACATTCATTAGTTTGCTAAAAGATCAATAAAAGGGTTTCTCAAAATTAATATATCTTGTGATGTAGACCCTAAATTATGTGTGGAAACGACAAAGTGTGCAATAGGAGTATTCTATATATCGTTTTCTTAGACTCTTGCCAAGTGAAAAACCGACTATTTACAACAATTAGAAAATAAGATTTCAATTTACAAAAACTTACAAAAACGAAATTTTTCTGATCAACAAGATACACGATTGTACTCTTGAAAAAGGACATATGACTTACACAATCAAGGCAAAATGTATTTTACATAGGATGAGACAAAAAAATTATTATGAATCGGAGAGACCTAGCCACTTATTGGCCCTCAGGTTGGGGGAATGTGAGTCTAAGGCATACATCAGTGCAATAAAATCTTTGGATATTCAATAACCACAAATCTATGATAATTAACAACATATTTAAAGGTTTTTTACAACAAAATCTGTATAAAACCGAAACCGATTTTGAGGAGTCAGTTTGTAGAGAGTTATGGATAAATTAGAACTACCTTTGATCACACAATGGATAAAGACTCTTTGGAGGCCCCGTTAAGTTAGAGGAGCTTTCATAAGCACTAAAAAGCCTCAGAAGGCAACAAGTCACCAGGCTTAGATGGCTTTCCTCCCTGAATTATATTTAGAAATATGGGATGTGGTAGGGGCTCTCACGCTTGACTCATTTAATTTCGCAATTGAGCATGGTACATTTCATAGAGACCAAAAAACATTATTTTGATATCATTGCTTTTTTACTCTTAAAACGGGTAAAGAGCTGTTAAATTGCTCTAACTACAGACCAGTATCACTCATCCATGCAATCTAAAAGTTTATGCTAAAACTCTTTTTCCTCTCACATGGAGACAGTAATTCATATCTTAATCAAAGAGGACCAAATAATTTTATTAAATTATTCTTTCAATCTAGTGGGTATGACCATAATATAAAGACATTCAGTAAAACAATTTTAATAGAAACACTTTTAATAATATGGTTAGTCAAGATCAAGAGTGAGACTCAAAGATGGAATAATTTTAAAAGTCTCTCGCCAAGGCCAAAATCTCCCCCATCAAAATGAATTTGTTACCTGGTCGGCCTTAATTTTCTTTTTTCTATGTTGTCTCTTTCCCCTCCCTCCTCCAGGTTCTTATTACAAAAGAGATCAATTTCCATAATTTGGGTAATAATTTTTGGACGCCAGATAAAACGTTGTGACACTGCAGAGTCCTATACTTTCAGGGGGATTGGCTGTTCCAAATTTTGAACTATATTATTGGTCCATTATTATTAAGTTGGCTTGAAAAAGCCAACTTACTGATCTACTATCTAATCTTATTATTAGTG
>NC_056589.1:13626232-13711112 GCF_018340385.1 Cyprinus carpio
GCTCTCAGGGGCAGAGTAATCAAAATTCATATTACTGTTATTTTACTAAACTATGCACTGCTCTCAGGGCAGGAGTACTCAATATTCATATTACTGTTATTTTTAGGGTACTATGTGCTGCCAGGAATACTCAATATTCATATTACTGTTATTTTACTAAACTATGTGCTGCTCTCAGGGCAGGAGTACTCAATATTCATATTACTGTTATTTTAATAAACTATGTGCTGCTCTCAGGGCAGGAGTACTCAATATTCATATTACTGTTATTTTACTAAAATATGCTCCTCTCTCAGGGCAGGAGTACTCAATATTCATTACACTTATATTACAAAAAAATGTGCTGCTCTCAGGGCCCATACAGATGGTAGACAACCAAAATGAGTAATACCGCCGCGCGTACCGCCGCCGCAGGGCCGCGGCGTTAACTTCAAGTCAGTCAAGTGTTAAAATCCTTCGCGAAACTACCACCAGGTGGCGCAAAGGGACGGATTGCGAAATTGAATGTAATTGTAAAAATGAGATAAAAGGAGGAGGTAAAACAACAATAACATTATGATATAACATTGTACCAGCTTTAAAAAAAACCATTAAAAAATGTACAGTGAGTTAATTTCAAAATGTAGGATAGTCTTAGGCTACAGTCTCTACTCATCAAAAATTAAAAGAAGTCCTTTACACAAAGGATCTTATGCTTGCTATTGTTATTAAACAGTCATTAAATATAAGGCCTATATATACGGATAACAAAGCTAAATGTTTTCATTCGGTTCATTCTTGGTTTAAAAAAAAAAAAATCCTTCAGGTTCCATTTGCAGATAGAAAGGAGAACGGTCCAGCATTTAGCAATAATTATGATTCATTCTGTTATTATTCTTGATTTTTCAAAACTGCTAACACTTTGCATTTTTGAATTATGCCTTTACTGTGTGACCAAAAATTTTGTATTTTCTGTTTCAGCTGTTTGATCGCGCTGGTGCCTCGTGCACATTCATTGGAAACAGCAGTCGTTCACCGTGCCATTCGGCGCGAGCAGCGGTCCACTTTGGCATATTTTTGTTAATTATGATTTTTAATTTTTTTTCCCGTTGATACTGAAACACGCTGAACTCCAAGCCTATTTTTCCTAATGAATAATAGTTAAGCTTGAAATAGGCAACATCACGAAATATGAAAACGTTTGGATTTCTCCCGAATGAGAGCCCAACCTTACCTTATGGTTCGCTTTATATTATTATTCATTTTTTTTTTTGTTTGTTTGTTTATAGCTAAGCCTATATTATTATACTGCAATTTTATTTATCCATTAGAATTATATATTTGTAATTATTGTTCTGTTCTGATACATTTGTTAAATTTAAAGGATTTGTTGTTAAGTGAAGAGAACTTAAAAAATCCTGTTGGCACATTATAACATTATTAGGCCAGCCGTTATTATTTCTGAATGTAATAAAATGCAACTTATACATGACTTATATATTCTTATATATATACTTATATATTTTTTCCTCTCACAAACTTAATTTATTTTTTAGCCTGTTTTAAAAAATAAATAAATAAAATAACATGCAGCAAACGAAAATAGGTGATTAATCGGTTAAAATTTGTTACTGTGGGGTAATTATAATTATTATATACTTAGGAACAGAGTCTGGGCCTAATCTAGGCTATCCAGGGTTTTTAATTTTTTTTTTAATTTTCATTGCATCTGAAAATGACTTTGTGCAGCACATTCACGCTCAACCTGCCTCGTGCGCTGCTCAGCTGTGGACAATTTCAAAATGTTTGATATAAAGGTTGATGTCCCATTTTATACAGGAATTGTTCATTTAAAAAAAAAAAAATCGAATTATATTGTTAGTTCCTAATTATATTGTTAACACAAGTTAATTTAGGCTATTTAACATGCACTGTGACATTTTACCCTTTTTAACTTATAAACTCCTTGAGATTTTAAAGTCAGTTTAATAGTATTGAAGTTCAAGTTTTTAAAAAAAGGTTTTAAATGCTTAAATTATTTCTATGAATTAATAATATGTTATCAGGTTTTAATTGCTTAAATTATTTCTATGAATTAATAATATGTTATCATGTTTATTCTTGTAGAAAATAAGTGTTTATTCTTTAAGAAAATAAGGAAAAAAAATAAGGGACGATCCAAATATTATTCATATTTGTTTTGCTTCACCTATTTATGTAAGCTACAATTATTCTAAAAAAAAAAAAATAAAAAAAAAAAAAAAAATGTAATTAAAAGTGCCATCGGCCTGAGTAAATTTGACCATTATAGAATTGTGACTATAAAGGTTAGTGATTTAGGAGGTGAAAATACTGTGAAATTACAAATGTTATGGGATTTTAAAGCATAACAACTGAAGGGCTATGAAACGTTAGCCCAGTGGTTCTCAACCTTTTTTTCCAACGGGCCGCACTATGGTGCAAGTGCAAGTCTCGCGGCCCCGCACGCATATCATTTACATATTACGTTATCAATACAAACCAACCTGATTTATAATATTATAGCCTAAATATTATGATATTTAATCGATTACATTCATTGAAATAAATTAATAATTCTACTCCCCATAAATAAAACACCTGATGCTGTCGGGAGCTGACCAATTTTGTGAAATTCGGCTCGAAAGGAGTAACAGCACAATGAAGTTGCGATTGTAAGTTGCAGTCTGTAAGGACACGCGCGGGAGCATGACTTGACGCGCGACATTGCAGAAAATGTGCGTTCACAAATGTAGCCTATGTTGATCCAAATATGGAAAGCACTTTTGAATTTAATAATATGAGGTTCTCTCCAGAGATGTTTTGCCACATTTCTGCAATTAAGGATGATTGCTGCGTAGTATGGGTGTTTCTATTTGCCTGAACTTCTTCAAGTGAGTTACGGCGCAAACCGAAAATCCAGCACTCTCCTTCACTGCTGATACTGTGACTATTCTTGTTTGTATGTGTTCATTTGCTGGCATTTCCACACTTCTTTTTACTCCCTTAAAAACAAATTTGTCAATTCTGATGCTCAATTTTACCGAACTAATGGCTGTTGATGACTATTTGAATTGAATTCTGCCAAATTGCGCGCTTGTATGTGTTCATAAAATGCAGAACGTAGGTCTGCTCATGTCTGAAAATAATATATGAAAAACAAAAGAATTTTACATATAAACATTAGGCTATAGCTTATATTCTTTAGTACATTTTTAAATGAATGTAAAAACTAAAATGAATTGTAAAACTGAAAGTTATTTTTTTTTAATTGTGTTCAGCATGGTGGGCCGCATTTGAATTCGTGACGGGCCGCAGGTTGAGAACCGCTGCGTTAGCCAATAAAGCATTTTTTTAAACAATGGCACTTAAAGTTTTGAACTAAAATATTATTTCAACCACATAGCCTGTGAATAAACAAAATGCATACTTTTCAATGAAAGAGACACTGAGAGTTTGCTTCTGGGTGTTTGGATTTGTACTTCAATAATGAGCTCCAAGTTTAGGAATAGCCAACACAGTTTTTTTTTTATTTCTCTCTCTCTCTCTCTCTCTCTCTCTCTTTAACTCTCTATTTAATTAACAGCATTAACTTACAATGAAACACATCTTCCTTCAGGTAGACTGAATGTTTTTCTGTTTGCTAAATGTTGGGCTCATGATCAGTAAGTTGTATTCGCTCAAACTGATTTAGTTAAATCAAAATTTGCGGACTTTGAAGCTGGGCGCAGTTAGCGCGAGTCACGCGCGCTGTGAAGCGGGAGCAGCTGATGGAGGACCCCGCTTGGTCTTAAAGCCTTCCGCAAACGCTACGTTCACAAATAACAATGATTTTCGTTAAATAATGATTAATTATCAATTGATAATTTGTTATTATTATGGTCTTGTGAAAACCAATAATATGGGCTGCGGGAAAATACTGAATAAAAAGAGTAAGGCTGCTGTGAGTGCAGGCATGTTTCAACACAGTAACATGAGAACACACACAGTCCTCACAGCCAAAAAACAGACCGAATTCAGTTCAGCTGGAGGGGGCTGGGGTAATTATGTATAGCTTGTGGGGGTCGAGATAAAGGTGTGAATCTCTTGGTCTTTCATATGGACAGTGTCTTATGAGGGTATCAAACTTGCAGAACAGGTTTAGATAGGACTCGTCATTTTGGTTTTAGGGCAACTTGAAGAAAGGTTTTGATCCACTTCAAATGTTGACTAATGTATAGCAATATAGTTTATTAGTTATTATAACTTCAGAGGAAGTTGCCTTAACTCAATAAAATAAATAAATAAATTCACAAACGACATCCAGACCAGTCCAGACATCAGTATGATCCGTCTATGTTGTTTTATAGGCTTTTTTTGAGATTTGGGAATACACATGCGTTACAGACATGACAAAAAAAACTTTTTGGAGACATTATATTATTATTATTATTAATTAATTTTTTTTTTTTTTTTTTTTTTTTTTTCTTTAGCCTATTTACAATGCACAAACCAGAAGCAACAATATCTGCAGAGAAGGGTTGGCCATTCCCAAAAAAAAAAAAAAATCAATTTTATTCCAATTTTCGTTTTTGTGTTTCAGAGGAAAAATCAGTGTTAAGGCATCTCTCCAGACCGTTCTGAAAGAAGAATTTATGCAAACGCGTATAAAATGCTTTAAAAACTTTAACAGAGATGTCTAGAGGCTATTTAATAGATCTGCCTCCCATGTAAGATTTTTCTAGTTACTAGTCGTTCATTTGTCATTATTCAACTATTTGCAGGATTATATTACATTTACATATATAATCCATAATGAGCCTTAATATATTTCGCTCTCAAGCACATGCATTAAGTTTGCCCCAAAGCACAGGCAGAAGTAGCCCAATAATTGTAAAAAAAAGGAGACATTTTAATTATTTATTAATAAACAAATGTTTTCTTGTCGGCTGCAAGATGAAATTCACAGTGCTGCCTCTCTCCACATGAACGCGCCTTCACAGATTACACAATGCTTTCGTTCTGAATTGATTCGTTTAAAAGACATTTCAAGCTTTCTGTAGATATATTTCTCATGTATGTGAGACACCACAATTTTAAGTTAATTCATTATCAGGAAAAAATTCAAGTGATCTAGAGGGCGCCTCCCTGTCCTGCATGCGCATTAATAATTTTCGCACAAGCACTTAAATATGAATAGTTATTCACATTTAGCATATGCATTACAACGTAAATTATTTTTTACATGCAATTATCCAAAATAAAACCAAACAAGATTTGTAGTGAAGATAAAACAAGTAAGAATAAATGCTGCGCATGCACTCAGCATCACTCGCCCCGCGCAAATCTTGCACGCAGACATTTTACACACCTGCATTTAAATGCGGCTGCAATTTTTTTTTTATTTTTAACTTAAAATTCTATGTAAGCAAGTAACGGCGGCTCCCTTTAAAATCACTGAAGTTGTCTATTAATGAAGCTCTTTTTTTTTTTTTTTTTTAAAACATCATTTGCAGTTTGGTGATTATAATGAGAGAACTTGAGTTTAATCGTGAGGGACGTTTTATTAATCCGTCCATTCTTTAGAATTTCAATGATTTAGCTAAATCGTGCAGGTTTAATTTATTCGTTTCTTGTTTTAATCAGGCCTAAATAATGGGAACGAAATTATACAGTGCCTCACGTTTTACTAAAAGAAAATAATTTATAAAACAAGCAACAATTTCTTACAGACAAATATATTTTCCCAAGAAGTTGTCTGTCAAAATAAAGGACAGTTAACGAATAACAAAAATGCATGTTGTTTTATTAAAGGAATTTTAAAATATAAATTAAAATATAGGCCTAATATATGAGAATATTGACATTTTGCATATAAATGTAGCCTAGCTCACTAAAATAAGCTACCACTTTTAATGCTCTGATGCAAAGTAAACCCACAATTTCTTTTGAATAATATAACACATAATTCATATTATATAAATAATACTGCACACCTATTAAATGTGTCAAATCTAAAATATGGTGTAATACTGTGTAGCTTAGAGAAAATATAAGCACAGGCTCAGGCACAGGCTTGACATTTTATCCTGCTTGAATTCGTTCTAAGAAATGCACATAACTTTATAATTACCAAACTTTCATCTGTGAATATTAAATATTTTTAACTATAGTGTTTTTCTTTCATTTTCCCTGACTGCAGCCATCAAATGTAACACATCAGAGAGGCAAAAAATGCCGTCTATTTGCGAAAATGTGCTTTGATGCGCTTGTTTGAAAACTTGTGATTAAAGCGCCACTCAGCGGTCAAAAGCTGCAAATGCACTTTGCAGACGCCGCGGCGGCGGTACGAGCGGCGGTAGAAGTGACGTTTTGGATGTCTACCTACTGTACATTTGTTTTTTATTACAGCTGTCACCGTTTCATGTAGTTTTTCTTCTCTTTGCAGAATAGCATTCTTGGAAAAAGCAGAAGCCATCACTGGTCCCTTCTTAGAGAAAGGGAATCACATGAGTTGCAATATAGTTGTTTGTAAATGTAAAAAGGGTCTGCAAAAGTTTTTCAGATCAAATTGCACGACAAATAACGTTTTGTCTCCTAAAAGTAAGAATTGATTCTGAACTACTGTGCTGAAATGAGTGTCAGAAACTCCAATCTCACTTCATGTTACCAGTTACCTGTTAGGTTTGTTTGCATAATGCCATCCTATGGACGTCACCACCGGCTGTCCCTCAAAACGTTCCTACTCTACTCTAATCTGCCCTCAATCATTGTAGTTGTAGCTGAGGCCAAACAGAGTACAGTAGGCTATAGAAATGGCAGGGTTTAAAGGATGTATTATGTGTCATTAAGAAATTTTCAATTTTGAGGGAGTTGAAATGTGATTTTTATGATTTTACTAGTAATTATGTTTGTTTACATTGCTACATTTCAGATGCTTTGCAGTGAGCTGTTCATTGATGTAATGTTCCTGGTTTGCAAGTTTGCTCCACAAAAGTAAGTGGTCCAGGAAAAATATGAAAATGAGGATGTTCATGATTCAATGTCCAAAACTAAAGCCTTCAGGTAAAATAATGTTTTTGTTTTTATTTATTTTTTAACTTATTTTTTTTTATAATTATTAGTGTAAATTGAAACCAGACTCTTTATGCATTTCAAATGCAGGAAGACACTGCAAACACTTCTGGAGACTTTAAGAAACTGCCTTTGAGAAGATATCTGGGAAGGCGACCTACAGTATGGCCTGGTTTAAAGGGAGCACGTTCAAACTACAGCAGTTTAATGATGCATCTACCTTTTCCTGTGAAATCTTCCTGTGTGTTGTACATGCATTTAATTCACTGGATTTGTTTTTTTATTGTTTAAAAAGAGAAAGTAGTCATACTTATATTGATTATTTTATTGTAATATTGGACCCATAAACCGATTATTTTTCAATCAACATTTAATTTTGTTCTTACACAAACAACAGACATTGCATGAAACAACATTTACAGCACAGTAAAAAAAAAAAAAAAAAAAAACAGGCTTAGCCTATGAGAACATTAAGTGGTTGCACATAGATTGACACCAGGAACGTTTAAAAAATCACATTTATGTGTCACCAAGTCAACTCAGGACTTCTCTCACAATTCAGATGGCAATTGTTATTCATATGGACATATGTAAAAAAATATTTACATGGCACCTCAGTGATACATCATGTATTTGATGATTTATTCACAGTGGAGAAGAAAGATGTGAGATTATTATGAACCTAGGAATGCACTGCTGACATGGCCAGTTGCATAGTTGTCTGCTCTAAATAAAATGCCATACTCTTGGAATAAAAGATTTAAATGTAATACTATACTATTTATTATTTATTTAAATCTCTGGTTTAAAAATAGGGAAAATAGACCCAATATAGCTGAAATGGTTCTTAATTTTTATCTCTCAAAATGATGGGTGTCATTAAAAATGTGGAGATTAGCATTAATAAGTAAATGCAACCTCTTATTTACATGAGGTAAAGAAAGTTGCTTGGTTCGCATTTTCAAGTACGTAATTGTAGGCCTATAAATATTTAAAAATGGTATTGTATACCTGTTACTGCCATAATAATTACCCATTTCAAATGTTTACATGCTTTTCTGGTCTTTTTTGTTCTTAACAAGCATCCAATCACTGTGATGGAGCTGTTCTGAAATAGTAATCTTGTAAACATTCTAGCTTTTCAATATATATATATATATATATATATATATATATATATATATATAATATATATATATATAATATTGTTTTTTAGTAATATGCATGCAAAGTAATAGTTAGTATATGGTGTTAAACTGGTGAAAATGGATTTAAACGTTTAAATTTGAAACGATTTATTCTCAGAGATGTGGATTTGGACAGCAATTAAATTACCACATGACCTTGGTAATTCGGTCAGGGGATTTTCATGGGGATGGTGGGAGAGAAAACAGTGACATTCTGGATTCATATGGCAGTAAAATCAGACTTACCCCTGTAAATGTTGATAATCGCTTATGTCCCCATGAGAACCATTTACCTTCCGAATTTGGCTATTATGTGCTTTTATCAGGTGGAACCAAACACACAACATTTTTTCATACATCTCCATTTTTGCACCATTTTTTAACTCAGCAGCATCAGATGCCTCTTCAGTGTTAGCTCCTTTGAATTGTCCAGTTTCTGCCAGCTCCTCCAGGTAACTGGAGAATAAAATAAAAGATCAATCAATAATGCAGAAATTGTCTATTGATTTATAAATGTAATGATTTAAAAAAAAAAAACTGAATACTCTTAAAAATATGCATAAATTTACTAGCCTATAACTCGTTAATATAAACAGGAAAAACTATGTCAATACTATATAGAACAAATGAAAAAATATATATTATCTATGCAGTGTAGACTACACTGTATATTAGACTACACTGGCGCTGACAGCCATATTTAACGAATGTTGTTCATGACTGATATAATTTGTTATTTAAAAGAATGAACAATGGTTAGGCCGTAGAGAATAGCACATAATGCACTAAAAAAAACAGTGATATGAATATCAAGTACTCCTGCCCTGAGAGCAGCACAAAGTTCAATAAAAATAATAGTAATATGAATATTGAGTACTCCTGCCCTGAGAGCAGCACGGTAATACACTAAAAATAACAGTAATATGAATATTGAGTACTCCTGCCCTGAGAGCAGCACAAAGTTCAATAAAAATAATAGTTATATGAATATTGAGTACTCCTGCCCTGAGAGCAGTGCATAGATCAGTAAAATAACAGTAATATATAATACACTAAAAAACATAACAGTAACATCTCATAGATCAGTAAAAATTACAGTGATATTAATATTGAATACTCCTGCCCTGAGAGCAGTGCATAGTTTTAATAGAATAACAGTAATATAACTGAGTATTCCTGCCCTGAGAGCAGCGCATAGTTTAGTAAAATAACAGTAATATAAATATTGAGTACTCCTGCCCCGAGAGCAGCACACACAGTTCATAAAAAATAACAGTAATCTAAATATTGAATACTCCTGCCCTGAGAGCAGCACATAGTTCATAAAAAATAACAGTAATTTAAATATTGAATACTCCTGCCCTGAGAGCAGCACATAGTTCATAAAAAATAACAGTAATTTAAATATTGAATACTCCTGCCCTGAGAGCAGCACATAGTTCATTAAAAATAACAGTAATATAAATATTGAGTATTTCTGCCCTGAGAGCAGTGCTAATGCTAACGCTAACTGACTGATGAAATGTCAAGGATATAAGAACGAGTTCTGTTGTCGCTCATATCGGTTTCACAGACAGTGCAGAAGTATTGGAAAAACATGTTTTACTCCAGTTACCTCATAACCAGCTTTGGTGCAATCAACTGATGAAGCAGTCAAGTGAAAAATGCATGCTATATGGTATTTAGTCCATGATTATTTGTTCTGTGTATCTTTGTTCGCTAATTATCTTTTAAAAATGTTAGAGATGTTCATTTGTTTTTTTTCATGAAAATACATGGTAAATTAACTTACCTTGCAATAAATGCATCCCACAAAGCGTCAGTAACGTATCTGTCTGAAGTATTTCATCTACACTTTCAAATTTCCTGACTCCGCCTCTGCTTCAATTTCATTGGTTGAATCTGTAAACCAATCATTTTCCTTTCTGCCCTCAGAACATGTTTGAGTAAGTAAAACTCCCATCTGCGCATAAACGTCGCTTTTTCAAAAACACAATCATGTACATACATGCTACTCACATATTATTGTAGCCCAGTTTCTGCTGATTACAGTGTTATTATAAATATGTTATTTTTGCTCCTCTATGACCCACCTTTCTGAAACGCATTGGCAGTGTGGCGATGCCAACTGTTAGGGTACCACTAACTTACGTCAAACAAATATTATACTGGTGTGATATTTTTGTTATGTTGACATCCGTTTTTCTATAACAGTCATAGCACCATGTCATAGCAAGTTTGTAACTTAAATATTAATAACTAGCATTGCATGTCTTACCTCTGTATGTTTCTTCCAATTTGAAGGGGAGTTTTTAAACGCCAACAGTTCTTTGCGTTGAGGTAGGCACTTGACACATTGAAAACGCCAGGAGTCATTCTTTGAACCTTTAAATTCAAATAACTTGCTTAAATAAGGCCAGGGATGTCTCTCAGAATCAGAGCTGCAGGGCACAGGCTCAAGCTCAGTCGACGTTGTTGGCTCTTCGTCCATGTTTGATATTTGGTGTCCACCGTGTCCTTTTCTTCGATTTACATCAGTTCCGCTTGTGTTGTTTCAAAACGCGCGCTGAGCGCGTGAGTTCTTTGACCAATCAGATCTCCGATCTGTTTCAACGTGCATTGGCCAGCAACGCCAAAACGCCAGTCGACCAAAAAATTTTTTATGCAAGATTCGGAAGGATGTAACGACACGCATTTTAATAATGTAGTGGAGTACAAAGTACAGATAATTGCTGAAAAATCTACTTGAGTAAAAGTATAAGTATGCATTTTTTTTTTACTTAAGTAAAGTATAGATACGTAAACATTTACTTAAGTACAGTAACGAAGTACAAATACTTTGTTACATTCCACCACTGCTGGAGAAACAGAGAGGTTTAAACCAAATGGCTAAAAGCTGCTTCAGATCCAATATACTCACCTGCACAGACATGTGGATGCATAACGGTGACCTCTGATTTAGTCTTTTTGGTTTGTCTATGATGTGTTACTATATTTAGGGAGCACATATGTAATAATTAATTTTGTTAAATTGGTATGGCATTATAACTTGATGTGTTTTCATTTCATTTGTATTGTACAGATGTATTGTACATCACTCAACTGCTCAGCAGAGGCCTGTTTCGCGGGTGGATTATGAGAATGCTGCTAATCACTGT
Organism: Cyprinus carpio; assembly: GCF_018340385.1. Taxonomy (NCBI): domain Eukaryota; kingdom Metazoa; phylum Chordata; class Actinopteri; order Cypriniformes; family Cyprinidae; genus Cyprinus; species Cyprinus carpio. The sequence continues at coordinate 13,637,628 of NC_056589.1, forward strand.
TTCTCTGATTTTAATTGGTCAGACTGCAGTTGACATATCTTTGTGTATAGCTTGTATATGCTTTTACCCAAAGAGTCAGGAATTCAAATCTAAGTTTTATGCTGCTCATCTCATGGTGCTCTTTGAGTCCACTTGTTGCTGGACAGTCGACTGGTTGTTCCTGCAAACTTCACCAGAGCATTTGGGATCACGATTGTCCTCTGTATCTCCTGTGTTCTTGGTGCTCAGCTTTATTCTGACGTTTCTTGTATGTAACTTGCCATTTACTATGTCCTGTTACTCAGTGTTGAATATCCATGTAATTATGGGTGTGACAACAAGAATATACTTAGAGCATTATTAAGATAAAGCTGGCCTGGCTGAAGGTCGAATGCAAATATAAATGTATATGAAAACTAACTTTTATACTTGTATTAAAATAAATAAATAAAAATAAAATACATTTTGCTAATTTCTGAGATGCAGATGTTTAAATTTGAGTGTCAAAAAGTGAAGTGACATAAATGAAAACATTTATTTATTTATTAAAAAAAAAAGCCATCCTAAATAATTAATGTCATGCTTTTTATTGGAGTTTTATCAAAATTGATGTAATGCTACAACATTGCCGCCGCATTTTTTAACTACTAAGGTGAAAAAAAAAGGTTCTGCATTTTACAAACTAGGACCCATATGACATATTACAGTGTTTTTCAAGTTCACGCTTGCATATAATTAGCTGAGGTATGGAAATGCGTATTTGGCGTGTTGTCCGGGGGCTCCAAGCTCGGGAATGGCCTGAACCTAGAGTACCCCCACCCACCCCTTCCCCGTATAGCTGTAAAATGAACTCGAAGTGAGGAGATGGGGTGGAGGAGGGATGCTGATAAACCGTCAGTGGATAGTGGTAAGTAAGTGGTATTTATACTGTGGTGTTGATTACTTGATTGTGCTCCACCGGTGTTGATTAGGCTAAGTATCTGACGTGCTACTCGTGAACCTTGTTAATAAAACATCATTTAATGTAGGTTTAATTTAATATAAATATATGCATATAATCTGTTTGGATTTGTAATCTGTTTTTATTCTGTAAAATTTAGTTCAGTCATGAAACAATTTGGCACATGCTATGTTCTTAAACAATGACATCATCCAACATGGCTCAAGCTGATTGACCTCCATTGATTCTGCAGGTTTGCTCTAGTTAATGAACTTACTGCTTAACTTTTAAATAGTTTTGTTGTGTTTTCTTCATTCAAATAAAATCCTCAGTAAATTCAGCATCTTAAGATAAGTGAACAGTTTCATAATTAATACGTAGCATGTTGCATGGTCTGCATTTATCATTTTCTAAATGAAGCACATGATGTTTAATGAAAGGAATGAATAACAAAGCAAATAAGCAAAGGCCGCATGAGAATATGCATTGCGAGGATATAGCCATATATCAGCTGTGCCCTAATGATTAGAGAATTGGACCAGAATGGTGGTGTGGGTTAATCGTCTTGGTAACATGGATTTTAAATCCATATATGTGCCTGGTGAGGTGTCATGCATGAGCAGTAAAGGGTGAGTACAAGTGCCACGCATTAAGAAATAAATCTATTATTCATTTTACAAATGGGGCACAGCTATGCTAAGCTATGATTACCGTTGATGTATGATTACCATGTGACTGTTACATGTGGTTGCTCTTTTTTAATCAACATTTAATAATTAGTTAAGAATCAAGCAGAGATCCTAAACATGAGTAAGTCTTTTAATAATTTACATTTAATAATTAGTTAAGAAGCTTATTGTAAACAATTAAATATATAATTAAAAAATAAATATAAATCATCTCATTTAGCCACCTTATTTTTCCCGCAAAAGTGGGCGCCACTGTTGCCAGATGTTGTGTTGATATTTATAACTATCATCTTAATTATGTAGCACAAACCTATTTTACCATTTACTGCACTTTGTAATTCTTCTTTTATTATACTTTTACCCAAAATGAGGCTATGTGAGCATTATGGAGCATTAAACACTCTCATGTACTATAATGCCTGTTTCACAAGTGAGACTCATAAAATTATTAAACTTATCATATTCCAGAAAATCCCTTATATGGACAAAATGCATCAGATATCACTACAACTGAATACCATGCAGAGAGAGATGCTTTGACTGATGAAACAAAGAAGACAATACACACAATTGCAATGCAAAGCTAATTGACATAGTTTGCATAACAGTATAGAATTTTATATAATATTTTATGTCTCACTGTGATAAGAAGTAACATGGAACCACAAATGCTAATTGTTTTTTGGTAACACTTTAGAATACTGTTTCTTACTTGCTGCATAACTAATAAGGAATTCTTGAATAACTTGAATAAACAGGTGATTATTCATTAACACTTAACTCACTACTGTTAACTACTAAGGAAGATGTGTTACCTAATCAGTATGTAATACAATTTTATGATTGTGTTAAATAACAGTTAGCTAATCAATAACTAATATATTGTCATACCTCCTGAAGAAGTACTATTAATTATCTACTAGTTAAGTTTCAAGAAATTTAACTATGAAATAACTACTACTGAACAGTTATACACAAATAGTAATTATAATAATCAGGCTGTGGCCCACAAATCAAGTACTTGAGTAAAAGGATACAGATACTCCAATACAATATTACTCCAGTAAAATTATAAGTAGGCCTATTCATTTTCAGAATTACTTGAGTAAAAGGACAAGTACAAAGTACTACTACAGTAACAAATTTGTTACAGCCCACTTATTAGCCTATAATGGAAATGAAATATGCATTTTGTTTGCTTCTACAGTAAATGTTTAACTTTTGTTTATAAAATTTTTGTTAAATTAGTTTAATTGTGGGCAGTATAAATGTTAAAATTGAATAAAATATGCTGTATTAAGAAATGTTCTCATCTGAAATAAAGATCGTAAACAAGTTGTCGTGCATTTTACAAAGTTTATGATTACTTTTAGTTTTTTTAGAGTTTATGTTTGATTTGAGTCAAAATGATGTAGTAATTATTATTTACTAATAGGTTCACTTTAGAATACTGTTTTAGGTTCTAAGTAGCTCCTGTGGAATTATCTGATGAATCTTTATTAATTACTAAAGGCTTCACTAAAATTTCACTTTATAAGAGGCCTACTGTTTCAGGTGCGAAGTAGGTTCTACAGAATTATTTGATAATTATTTATTAATTACTAATGGGTTCCCTATGTTTTCACTTTAGAATACTGTTTCAGGTTCTAAGTAATTCTTGAGGAATTATCTAATAATTCTTTATTAATTTACTGATGGGTTCCCAATATTTTCACTTTAGAATACTGTTTCAGGTTCTAAGTAATTCTTGAGGAATTATATAATAATTCTTTATTAATTACTAATGGGTTCCCAATATTTTCACTTTAGAATAGGCCTACTGTTTCAGGTACGAAATAGGTCCTGCAGAATTATTTGATAATTATTTATTAATTACTAATGGGTTCCCTATGTTTTCACTTTAGAATACTGTTTCAGGTTCTAGGTAATTCTAGCGGAATTATATAATAATTCTTTATTAATTACTAATGGGTTCCCAATATTTTCACTTTAGAATAGGCCTACTGTTTCAGTTTTGAAATAAGTCCTGCAGAATTATTTGATAGTTCTTTATTAATTTCTAATTGATTACCTGTATTTTCACTTTCCCTCAGTCCTTGCCTTACATACAGGAATTGAATGAATAGATCATGTGTTATATGCTGAGGAGGCACACATACAGTACTGTATATAAAATATAAAAACTAAGGTAAGTTATCACAAGGCACTAGAGTGGTGGTGGGGTTCCTATCGGAAGCTGATTTCTCACAAAACAATTCACTACACAGACAAATCCTCTAAAATGTATTGCATTTATTAATATTGCATTTTCATACTACTACTACTTCTGCTAATAACATTTATATGAAAGGGTCACAATTCAATGTAACTGTGTATAACTGTTCATTAGTAGTTACTTCATAGTTATTTTTTTTTTACTTTAGTAGATAATTAATAGTAGTTCTTAAGGAGGTATTACAGAATATATTAGTTACTGATTAGCTAACTGTTACTTAACACAATCATAAAATTGTATTACATACTGATCAGTTAACACATCTTCCTTAGTAGTTAACAGTAGTGAGTTAAGTGTTAATAATTGTGAATAATTACCTGTTAGTTCTTCAATAACTCCTTATTAGTTATGCAGTAAGTAAGAAACAGTATTCTAAAGTGTTACCGTTTTTTTAAACATGACTGATGTTATATAGTGATTTTGGAGCAAAACATGATATTAGTCTCATAAAATGTGATGTTTGACGCTATGCTAAGGAAACATACTAGCTATCCCTGTTGCCAGGAGCAACTGTTTTATAACAGTTTATAACTGTTTTATAAGTACATTCACATATTCACATAAGATTAGAAGTGTAAGTGAGAGGTTTTCAAAGAAATTAGTGTGAATCGAAAGGTGCCGGTAAAAATAAAATAATGTGGGGCATAGGTAAAGGTTGGCATCGTGTTAATTTTAATGATTATAATTCTTATTAATTCATAATTTCTTTTCCAATAAGGTAAATAAAAAATCTTAAAATCTTGTCATTCACATTTATTCTAACTCTTTTTGCAAAATATTGCATTGTTAGCTGAATACTATGAATGAAAATCAACAGGCTAAAGAACACTTACACAATGATGTGTGTGCATCAGAGAAAACAGCATACTAGAGTCTTCTTGCCTTGAATGGTTTAAAATCACATTAAAAGTGTAGTTTGTTGAAGATCACGTGACTCTTCGGCAGAATGCACGCATAGTGATTCACTCTGCTCACTTTGTCAGAAATTGTATATATCCTGTCAGCAAATTTTTAACCACTCTTTACCTAGCCCACTATGAGTACCCCAGCAGTCAAGGATGTCTGGAAAAGAGAGATTGAACAATCTCCAATAAAAAAAGTTAAAAGATTCTGCCATCTCCAGAGAGGATCTGGACACTGCTATAGCTAATGGTATCAAGCTAGTGCTCAAAGAGCAACAAAGTGCACTCGATTCGGTTTTGGCTTCAACTGTAAGAGAAGCAATAGACTTTAAAAGGATTATTCATCTAGGTGGATTGGTATCTAGGATACATACTAATGTCTACACTTCACTGGCAGTATGGTCTTGCTTTTGTGTTGCATCACTTAGACATAATCTTGGCATTGCGAGCACACAATGCATGTTCTAAATATATTATCACTGAATGTGAATGGCCTAAATTCTCCTATTAAACGTACCCGTATATTAGAATATTTGCACCGCAAATCGATTTCCTGTGCCCTGATACAAAAGTCCCATTTAAAACAATGCAATGTGGCATGTTTTCAAAACACGTATTACAAATTGGCAGCCTTCTCTTGTGCTCGTAATAAAACTAAGGGGGTGCTTATCTTAGTCGATAGGAGGTTACATTTAACTATTGAACATACTGGGAATGATGATGAGGGTAGATTTGTTTTTAAACGTTGTGAAGTACATAATGACAGGTTAGCACTGGTCTCCATTTACTGCCCAAATGAGGCAGACAGTGCATTGTTTTAAATATTTCCAATGTATTACTTGAGCAGATTGATTGTCCTTTAGTGATGGGTGGTAATTTTAATGCTGTCTTAAATCCTGCACTGGATAAATCTATGCTCTTCTGTGTCCTTCGCGCCACAAGGATGCACTGTTTTTTGTTAGTTTTTTTCAAATCAAAGCTAAATACAGGTAGAAACAGCGCATCCTTGTGGTGCAGAGGACACAGAAGAGCATACGCAGCACAGTGATTTGGAGTGACACAGAGGAGACCGATGACAAAGGAATTATTGAATAAGGTATTTTTTTTTCTTCACTTACAAAAAGTGTTCCCGTCGCTTCATATAACACCAAGATTGCACGTCTGATGGCAAATGGAGTATTCTGATGACGACTTTCATACCTTTTATGGACCTTGACACTGTTATTTACTTGGCAGTCTGTGGGACAGTCTCAAGCCTCCAGGTTTTCATCCAAAAATATCTTAAATTGTGTTCCAAAGACGAACAGAGCTTTTACAGGTTTGGAACGACATGGGGGTAAGTGATTAATGACAAAATTTTCATTTTGGGGTGAACTTACCCTTAAACACATCATTACTAAACAATCAGACATTCATTAGTTTGCTAAAAGATCATTTCTCAAAATTAATATATCTTGTGATGTAGACCCTCAAATATTGTGGGAAACGACAAAGTGTGCCATAGGAGTATTCTATATATTGCTTTCTTCTACTCTTGCCAAAGTGAAAACCCGACTATTTACACAATTAGAAAATAAGATTCAATTTTTACAAAACTTACAAAAACGAAATTTTTCTGATCAACAAGATACACGATTGTACTCCTTGAAAAAGGAATATGACTTACTTACACAATCAAAGGCAAAATGTATTTTACATAGGATGAGACAAAAAAATTATTATGAATCGGAGAGACCTAGCCACTTATTGGCCCTCAGGTTGAGGGAATGTGAGTCTAAGGCATACATCAGTGCAATAAAATCTTCGGATAATCAATTAACCACAAATCCTATGATAATTAACATATTTAAAGGTTTTTACACAAATCTGTATAAAACCGAAACCGATTTTGATGAGTCAGTTTGTAGAGAGTATTTGGATAAATTAGAACTACCTTTGATCACACAGATGAATAAAGACTCTTTGGAGGCCCCGTTAAGTTTGGAGGAGCTTCATGAAGCACTAAAAAGCCTTCAGAAGGGCAAGTCACCAGGCTTGGATGGCTTTCCTCCTGAATTATATTTAGAAATATGGGATGTGGTAGGGGCTCTCACGCTTGACTCATTTAATTTCGCAATTGAGCATGGTACATTTCATAGAGACCAAAAAACATATTTGATATCATTGCTTCTTAAAAAGGGTAAAGAGCTGTTAAATTGCTCTAACTACAGACCAGTATCACTCATCCCATGCAATCTAAAAGTTTATGCTAAAACTCTTTCCTCTCACATGGAGAAAGTAATTCATATCTTAATCAAAGAGGACCAAATATATATATTAAAGATTCTTTCATCTATTTGGGTATTACCATATATAAAGACATTCATAAAATTGCCAGAAACAATTTTAATAATATGTTAGTCAAGATCAAGAGTGATACTCAAAGATGGAATAATTTTAAAGTCTCTCTCCAAGGCAAAATCTCCACCATCAAAATGAATTTATTACCTCGGCTTAATTTTCTTTTTTCTATGTTGTCTCTTTCCCCTCCTCCAGGTTACTTTAAAGAGATCAATTCCATAATTTGGAATAATTTGGACCCAGAGTAAAACTTGTGACACTGCAGAGTCCTATACTTTCAGGGGGATTGGCTGTTCCAACAAATAAACAGACACAAAACTAGAGTAAAGTTCCAATTTAAGGCTCTTCATACTTGGGTCGAATCCTCAATCTAAAGTTTCATGGAGAGTAATCGAAGCTGACAAGGTTAATAATCAAATAAACAGACACAAAACAAAAGTAAAAGCGGCAGTCCCTTGTGGATGACTGGCGCATAAAACGTAACAAAACAACAACATAAATAGTCCAGGGACTCGAGACTGGTGAGTGGTGCAGGTGTCGCTCATTATCATTTACTCCACCGGCCTCGCTCTGTTCTCACGGCTCTCGGCCCTGACCCACTTATCATAATTACATATCTGTGAGATGCAAAAGTATGTGAATCTCTAGGATTAGCTGTTGATTAGAAGGTGAAATTAGAGCCCATCTGTTCACTGAGATGACTAAAAGATGCCATTGCCTGCCCGGTTTTATTCAGAGAACAGGGATCTATCAAAGTTTTATCATATTTGTGGATGTGTATCATGGCACAAACTTAGAAGATCTCTGAGGACCTCAGAAAAAGAGTTGCTGCTGCTCATCAGGCTAGAAAATGTTACAAATCCATCTCTAAATAATTTGTACTCAACAAATCCACAGCCAGACAGATTGTGTACAAATGGAGGAAATTCAATGAATCCTTCCCAGGAGTGGTTGACCAACAAGTCTGCAAGGTTGCAAAGGAATACAGAGTAACTTCTAAGCAACTAAAGGCCTTTCTCACATTGGCCAATGTTAATGTTCATGAGTCCATCATCAGGAGAACACTGAACAACCATGGAAAAGTTGCAAGAAAAACTGTTGCCTGTCAGCAGTTTGCTAAAGGCAAGGCGAGGCAGTTTGCTAAAGGCAAGGCAAGTTTATTTATATAGAACATTTCGTACACAATGGTAATTCAAAGTGCTTTACATAAAAGAAAGTAAAATAATCATGAAGAAAAATAACAAAATAAAACTAGCAATTTTAAAACTTTGGAAATGATTTAAAAATTGGCTTACTTAAAATGAATTTAAAACAGTTAAAAATAGAAAACGATTTTACATAAAATACAGTGAACACGTAAAGTACAGTGCAATCAGTTCGGACATCGCACAGTGCTCATTCAATAAATGCACAGCTAAACAGATGAGTTTTGAGTCTAGATTTAAATGTGACTAATGTTTTAGCACATCTGATCTCTTCTGGAAGCTGATTCCAACTCCGGGCGGCATAGTAACTAAAGGCGGACTCCCCTTCTTTTGTGTGACCCCTTGGTATTTCTAACTGAATCGATCCTAATGATCTGAGTGGTCTGTTAGGTTTAAATTCAGTGAACATATCTGCAATATATTTTGGTCCTAGGTCATTGAGTGATTTATAAATGAGTAAAAGTACTTTAAAATCAATCCTAAATGTAACTGGAAGCCAGTGTAAGGATCTGAGGACTGCTGTGATATGCTCCGATTTTCTGGTTCTAGTCAGAATCCTGGCAGCAGCGTTCTGGATGAGTTGCAGCTGTGTAATGGTCTTTTTGGGAAGGCCGGTGAGGAGACCATTGCAGTATTACACCCTGCTGGTGATAAAGGCATGAACAAGCTTCTTCAAGTCTTGACTGGAAACAAAACATCTAATTCTTGCAATGTTTTTAGATAATAGTATGCTGATTTAGTTACTGCTTTGACATGACTACTGAAACTAAGGTCTGTTTCCAGAATCACACCAAGATTCCTGACTTGATTTTTAGTTGTTTGTCCCCTAGAGTCAAGGTATGCATTCACCTTGAAACTTAATCTTTGTTTCCAAATGCAATAACTTCAGTTTTTTTCCGTGTTTAACTGAAGAAAGTTCTGGCATATCCAACTATTAATTTCATCAATACATTGGCAGAGGGAGTCAATGGGGCTGCAGTCTTTTGGCGATAAGGCTAGGTAAATCTGTGTATCATCAGCATAGCTGTGATAGGCAATTTGGTTCTTTCTCATTATCTGACTTAGTGGGTGCATATACAGGCTAAACAAGAGCGGTGCAAGAATTGAGCCTTGTGGGACTCCGCATGTCATGGACGTCCACTTAGACTTATTCTCTCCTAGACTCACATAATAGCCTCTCCCTTCTAAGTATGACCTGAACCATTTGAGTACCATCCTCAAAAGCCCGACCCAGTTTTCCAGTCTCTCTAGTAGTATGTTATGATCGAAAGTGTCAAACGCAGCACTGAGACCTAGCAATACCATCACTGATATTTTGCCAGAGTCAGAATTTAAGCGAATATCATTTATTATCTTAATGAGTGCAGTCTCTGTGCTGTGATGCAGTTGGAAACCAGATCGAAAATTGTCTAGGTATCCATTTGAGTTTAAGTATTTGTTCAGCTGATTAAAAACTACCTTTTTTATAATTTTGCCTATAAAAGAAAGATTAGATATTGGTCTATAATTGCTCAAAATGGTGTTATCAAAATTGCTCTTTTTCAGGAGGGGCTCAACAACTGCAGTTTTCAGGGAGTTTGGAAATTTCCCAGAAAGAAGTGAGGCATTCACCACTTCTAAGAGATCTGCTTCTAAACAGTTAAGCACACTTTTGAAAAAAGATGTGGGAAATGTGTCAAGATTGTCAAGCAGGTTGACGATTTTAGGTGCTGCACTATTTCTTCCAAAAATTTGCTATCAATTGCTTCAAAAATAGACATAGTATCTTTTTGATATTGCGGCCGAATGTGTCTGACCTCTGCATTGCTTGAGGATGTGCTAATCACTTTCCTGATATTGATGATCTTCTCAGAAAAGAATGAAGCAAACTCATTGCATTTGCTGTCTGAGAGCATTTCACTGGGAATCTGACTTGGGGGGTTTGTCAGTCTCTCAACAGTGGGAAAACGAGTACGAGTGTTGTTTAAGTTACTGTTTATAAGATTTGAGAAGAAATTCTGTCTATCTGTGGCTAGTTTCACATTAAAAGCATGAAGGCTGTCTTTACAGATGCTATAGTGAATTTCAAATTTAGTCTTCCGCCACATCCGCTCGGCTTTTCTGCATTGTCTTTTCATAGTCTGAACTGCTGTTGAACTTCTCCAAACTGATTTCTGTCTTTTTGTTTCTTACTGACTATTATTGGAGCAATATCATCAATAACATTCTTAACTTTTGAGTTAAAGGAATCAAGGAGAATATCAACAGAGTCTGCAGAAATGCTTGGTGTTAAAGATATAGCCTCCATAAACAGCACACTAGTGTTCTCGTTAACCCTTTCGCACGTGAGTTTAAAATATTCAAGCTGAGACACCGGCGTGAGTTTCTTTTTTCAGGCGACCGTTATTTAGAGTGTACCGCCTTATTGTTTCCATGGTGACGAGTCATGCTTGTCTTGTGACACACCAAAGCCAAAATAGATCTGTATGACACATGGACAGCTTTTATTTCGTTTTTTCCTGTTTTATTCAAAATATTCACAAACATACTCACTATATTATGGTATATCTGATATTCCGATTCTGAAATATGCGCAAGTAAATATATTTGGTAGTTTAAACACTTTTATATCGACCGTGTTAGTTGATCTATACCGGGTGATGGGCGCCGCCATGTTAGTTCGCGCTGAATCTGAGCTGTGGGATTTACAGCACACAAATTCATCCTTTCCTCCCGAAACACGTTTAAAGTATGTCTCAGGTAAACTCGGAGAAAGGCAGAATAAACTTTATAGTTACCTACACAATCTGTATATGATATCAATAAAAACATGTAGTCAGATTATATTTGTAAGGGTCATTATTGCCGTTTCCATAGACATCAGAGTGTATATTTACAAACTGTAAATGTATGTTTTTGCTAGTACTTATGTGTTTTTAAATATCTGAAACCTAAAATAAGCATTATATGGTTGCACTGAATATTTGTGATAATATGTCCAGCACTCAGCGCATCTGATCTGGCTCTGCGCCAGCCAAAGCGCGAAAGCGGATTTAAATTCAGCAGTTGATGACGTGACACACTGAAAGTTCTAATCACACCGGTGTGATCGTACGCTTCAGGGACCAGCCAAGACTGATCACACCGGTGTGATCGTACGCGCTAAAGGGTTAATGCATCTCCTTCTGACAGAGACAGGTCTAGATTCAATGGTAGCAGAGATCAATATTTCAAAGAAAATACAGAAGTGATCAGATAGTGCTACATCCTTAATAACAATGGATGCAATGTTTAGACCCCTACTGATGATTAAATCTAGAGTGTGTCCACCTTTCTGTGTGGGTCCAGGCACATGCTGAATCAGGTCAAAAGTGTTTAGAACCGTTCATTTCTTTTGTAGTTTTGTTTTCTGCATTATCTATGTGAATATTAAAATCCCCTGCAATAGCAAAACAGTCAAACTCTGAGGAAATCATTGATAACATTTCTGTGACTTCTTCAACAAAGGCTGGAGAGTATTTTGGAGGCCTGTAAATAATGATAAACAGAATACATGGAGCACCTTTCAGCACAATCCCTAGATATTCAAAAGACAATTACTGACCAAATGACACTTGCTTGCACTGATAGACATCTTTAAATAGAGCAGCTACACCACAACCTCTCCTAACAGTCCTGCAGACACTAATGAAAGTAAAGTTAGGAGGGGCTGCTTCATTAAGGACAGTTGCACTGCAGCTGTCTTCTAGCCATGTTTTGTTTAGAAACATAAAATCCAAATTGTTTGTGGTTATAAAGTCATTGATTAGAAATGATTTATTTTTTAGAGAGCGAATGTTTAAAAATGCTAGCTTGATGGCAGTGCTTTGTGTCTTTACATCAATCTTAGTTTGATGCATAATAGGCCGCCGATTAGATAAGTTTGCCCTCCGGCTTATAAAGGCCTTAGACTTTCTATCATGTGATGAAACTGAAATAGAGAAAGCTACAGACACACTGGGTTCCCGCTTGTTGTGTAAACATTTGTGAATGTTGCTGCTATTATAGTGGGGACCTGACACACATCACTGAGAGCTGCTATCAGTTGTTTTTGGTTAACCTACAGCAGATGGAGGGTTTGGGCCCTGGCATTGTGGCAGCGGTCGGAGAGCTCTCACAGGAACATGGCCCACAGGCTTTGGTAGTTGGGGGGGCCCGCCATTTTTTTGTTGATATCTGCGGGCTTGCAGCGAATGAGTGTGAGAGTTTAGTCCCAGGATACACGCAATTCCTCCATTTTCTGTGAGAAGCACAGAAGTAGAGATGCTGGAGAGAGGGATAATGTGTCCGGTGAGCGAGGCTGTGTCTTTGGTGTTTCCGGTGACTGTGATATGTTGTCCTGGCTTCCCTGGCTGTTTTCCAGAAAGTCGTCCTTGGGTGCTGAGTCTTGTAGCTGTTTTGATACATCACAGTCTGTCTGTGAGGAGCTCTGTGGGCAGGGCTCAGCCGGGATAGTGTCCATCAGCAGTGCTTATTATGGCTGCATGGTGTTATCATTGTCCTTGTGGGATATGTCAACCACATGATGACTCAGACCTGGTGTGTGTGTGCTGAATGAATTGACACACTCTGCTGAAGGATGACAGAGGAAAAAGTAGATATTGTCCTTAAGCACTCTAACACCAGGTTTGTTTGGGTGGAGGCCATCAGGTTTAAACAGTTGTCTATGGCCCCAGAAAAGATTGAAGTTATCGATGAAATTCACTCCAGAAACTGTGAAAACATATTTGTTCCCCTTGCTGGGAGTGGTCCACTGATGAACGACTGAACTTTGAGTCTTCGAAGTGTTTCAAAGAGTTCACTGAAGTCCTTAAGGAGTTCTGACTGCTCTTTCCGAATATCATTCTTTCCCACATGGATGATGATTTGATTTGAGTTTTGTGCTTCATCAGAATGTTCTGAAGTTCCTTGTTCACATCAGAGACCGTTGCTTGAGGAAGGCAGCATGTTGTTGTAGTCCTGCTACTATTGTTTCTGATAATAGAGTCACCCACTATCAGAGTCCTGGGCTCGGCTGCGCTCTGAGCTGAATGCCGCTGTCTGCTCGACCTTGAGCGCATGTTAGTAGCGGTGTTAGCTGCTGGCTGCTCCGATCCATGTGTAATTACATTTGGGGATTCTTCACCCGCATTCATTAATGCTTCAAATCTGTTCTCAAGATGTATGGGGGTGGTAGAATACCAGTATTCACAAGCCTTGTCATAGTTGAATTTGGGGTAGAGGATGCTACGGCAGCAATACGAGAAACTCGTAACAATCTGATATCTTGTGTTCCTTTGGGTCTCGCTCCCTTTGGTGCCATCGCAGTCCCTTGTTTACACTTGGTGCTACCTTATGGGAACTCACTGGCTGTAGCTGAGGGGCCAGACGACGGTCTGTTGAGTGTGACTGTTTTAATGGCGCTACGCTGAGACACAGAGTTGAGGAATTATAACGGTAGCGAAGCCGGAAGTGTGACTGACTCAGAAGAGCGTACGCCATCTGCGTACTGCTCAGAATTGCTAAAATGGCGCTACGCTGAGACACAGAGTTGAGGAATTATTGAATAAACTCATTATTTTTGTTTTCTTTGTGTACAAAAAATATTCTCGTCGCTTCATAACGTTACGGTTGAATCACTTATGGCAGATGGACTATTCAGACGAAGCTTTTCATACTTTCCTGGACCTTGACACTGTTATTTATATGGCAGTCTATGGGACAGTCTCAAGCCTCCCTGTTTTCATCCAAAATATCTTAAATTGTGTTCCGAAGACAAACAAAGCTTTTGGAACGACATGGAATAATAACAAAATTTTCATTTTGGGATGGAGTATCCCTTGGTGAAAATACTAATGAGTACTTTTGCACAGTACTGTATATATACACACACATATATAGAAATATATACATTACAGTGCTGCTTGAAAATTTGCGAACCCTTTAGAATTTTCTATATTTCTGCATAAATGACCCAAAACATCATCAGATTTTCGCACAAGTCCTGAAAGTAGACAGAGAACGTGTGAATATTAGCTTTCAGTATCTGGTGTGAGCCCTTTTTGCAGCAAAAACTGCAGGCAATGTTTCTTGTAATTGCCAACCATCCTGGACAATGACTTTTAAGTCTTTAAAACCATTTTGTAGTACAGAACCACTTCAGCTCTGTGTTGATGGTGGGTTTCTTCCTATTAAATGCTTGTTTCAGGTCCTTCCACAACATTTCAATTGGATTAAGGTCCAGACTTTGATTTGGCCATTTATAAAATTAACTTTGTCCTTCTTTAACCATAGTTTAGTAAAACTTGTGCGCTTGGGGTCGTTGTCTTGCTGCATAGCACACTTTCTCTTGAGACTCAGTTCATGGACAGATGTGCTTTGTGAGAGAGGAAATGGGCAGAGTGCTGTGGGAACAGAGCGAGGCCGGTGGAGTAAATAAATGCTAATGCGTGACACCTGCGCCACTCACCGGTCTCGAGTCCCACAGAGAAAGTTAATTTCATTCGGCCTCGCTCTTACTACGACTGATTTTCATTCCTCTTCTCTCCAACGCAAACCTCCACCTGTCCAGGTTTTCCTCCACCTGCTCCCTGCTCTCACTACAGATCACAATGTCATCTGCAAACATCATTGTCCAAGAAGACTCCTGTCTGACCTCCTCTGACAACTGGTCCATCACTATAGCAAACAGGAAGGGGCTCAGAGCCGATCCCTGATGCAGTCCCACCTCCACTTTGAACTCCTTTGTCTGACCTACAGCACACCTCACCACTGTCCTGCTCCTCTCATACATGTCCTGCACCACTCTGACATACTTCTCTGCTACTCCCGACTTCCTCATACAGTACCACAGCTCTTCTCTTGGCACCCTGTCATACGCTTTCTCCTACAAACACAAAAGTCTACAAACACACAGTGCAACTCCCTCTGACCATCCCTATACTTCTCCATCAAAATTCTCAGAGCAAAAATTGCATCTGTTGTGCTCTTTCTGGGCATGAAGCCATACTGCTGCTCACAAATTTCCACTACCTTCCTTAACCTAGCTTCCACTACTCTTTCCCATAGCTTCCTTGCTTCCTTGTATGGCTCATCAACTGTATCCCCCTATAATTGCTGCAACTCTGCACGTCACCCTTATTCTTAAAGATGGGCACTAACACACTTCTTCTCCATTCCTCAGGCATCCTCTCACTCTCTAAAACCCTGTTGAACAAACTAGTCAAAAATTCCACAGCTACCTCTCCTAGACACTTCCAGGACCAACTGCCTTTCCACTTTTCAACCTCTTCAAAGCCTTCCTGACTTCATCCTTTCTAATCTTATCTACTTTCTGTTCCACAGAGTTCACCCCTTCTACTCTTTTTTCCCTCTCATTTTCCTCATTCATCAGCTCGTCAAAGTACTCCTTCCATCTCCTCTGTACACTCTCCACACTTGTGAGCACCCATCCTTATCTATCCTTAATAACTCTAACTTGCAGCACATCCTTCCCATCTCAATCCCTCTGCCTAGCTAACCTGTACAAGTCCTTCTCTCCTTCTCTAGTGTCTAACCTAATGTACAACTCGTCATATGCCTTCTGCTTGGCCTTAGACACCTCCCTCTTCACTCTGCGCTGTAACTCCTTGTATTCCAGTCTATTCTCTTTAGTCCTGTCCATGTCCCACTTCTTCTTGGCTAACCTCTTCCTCTGGATACTATCCTGAACTTCCTCATTCCACCACCAAGTCTCCTTATCTTCTTTCCTCCTTCCGGATGACACACCCGGCACCTTTCTCCCTGTCACCCTGATTACTTCTGCTGTAGTTTCCCAGTCATCTGGCAGCACTACCTGACCACCCAGAGCCTGCCTCAACTTCTGTCTAAATTCCTCACAACATTCCTCCTTTTTCAGCTTCTACCACTTGGTTTTCTTCTCTATCTTAGACCTCTTCTTCTTACAGACCAACAAAGTCATCCTACACACCACCATCCTATGCTGTCTGACTACACTCTCTCCCACTACCACTTTACAGTCACTAATCTCTTTCAGATTGCCTCTTCTACATAGGATGTAGTCTACCTGTTTTCTCCTACCTCCACTCTTTTAAGTCACTCTATGCTCCTCCCTCTTCTGAAAATAAGTGTTAACCACGGCCATGTCCATCCTCTTAGCAAAGTCCACTACCATCTGTCCTTCAAGGTTCCTTTCCTTAACCCCAAACTTGCCCATCACCTCCTCATCACCTCTGTTCCCCTCACCAATATGTCCATTAAAATCCGCTCCTATCACCACTCTCTCACCCATGGGAATACTCTCCATCACCTCATCTAATTCACTTCTGAATCTCTCTTTCTCCTCTAACTCACAACCTACCTTTGGGGCATAACCACTAACAACATTCAACATCAACCCTTCAATCTCTAACTTCATACTCATCACCCTGTCTGACACTCTCTTCACCTCCAGGACATTCCTCACAAACTCCTCCTTCAGAACCACACCTACCCCATTTCTCTTACTATCCACACCATAATAAAACAGCTTGAATCCTGCTCCTATACTACGAGCCTTGCTACCCTTCCACCTGGTCTCCTGTACACACAGTATATCCACCTTCCTTCTCTCCATCACACCAGCCAGCTCTCTACCTTTCCCTGTCATAGTACCAACATTCAGAGTTCCTATTCTCAGTCCTACACTCTTAGCTTGGCGGTCGTTGTTAATCCGGGCCTCGACCGATCTGGTATGAAATTCGTACTGATGATTCGCATGGTTAAATTTGGCAATGTTTTACGCCGGATGCCCTTCCTGACGCAACCCTCTCTATTTATCTGGGCTTGGGACCAGCACAGAAGTCACTGGACTGTGACCCCCATGGCTAGCTTATGCTAGCAACATGCTAATCATGATAAAACATGATAACAACATGTTATCAATGTGCTAAATCATGCTAACTACAACAAGCTATCTAAATCTAACTAAACATCCAAAATTCAAGCTATTACAACTTTTTCAAACTTTCACAAAAGGCTTTTTCAAGCCAACTTCAAAATTTGTTTGCAAACTTTACTCATCTAGTTTTTATATTATTATGTTATATTTTCTGTGTCTGTGTTTCATTCTAGTATGCATAATGATCATGTCAACAGGAACATTCAACTGCATGGTAAAAAGTTATATGCTTTTTGTTTAACGCACAGACGACGTGATCCGGGTAGCTGGTGAGGCTTGCCAGAACCATGAGCGGTCTAGTGTGGGCCCCAAGCGATTTCTCCCCCTGCTCCAGCAGGAGGAGGAGGTGGTATTCTAGGCAAAGGAGGGGATCCAGGGGACACACTACGGAAACAAAAAACTGAGAGAAACAACATGAAAACAAAACGGAGGGGAGACACAATTTAAACTGTTTGGGTCGATTATTCTGTCATACTTTATAGGAGAGGAACGAGGAACTTTCCTTCTCTTTGGAGTGTTACAAGCTCTTGGTGAATTAAGAAGATCTGTAAAGTTGCAAAGACTGAAGTCTCAAATCCAAAGAGAAATTCTTTATAAAAGTTGAGACTCGTCCACTCCCCCTGAAACGGCTCGTTCTAACACGCCCCCACATCTCTACGTCAGTATGTGGGAAGATTTGCATAACGCCGCCCAGATGTTCACGCAAAGAAAGAAGGGGTACCTTTTATTCTCATTGTAGTATTATTATTGCCGCCACCACCATGTCGTATAGACGCTGTGTGTTTCACTGTGAAAGTGATACTACTTTGTTTGGCCTTCCAAAAGAGGACGATATCCGCTTCGTCATGCCTGGAGCTGATCCATGCTGGTCGCTGAGGAAATACATCAACTTTGAATTGTGGATTGCCAAATCGGCTATCACCGTGGACGAAGCTGTGTCCAGCCCGGGGTCATCACATGTGGTTTCTCGCAATCAGAAGGCACACTCCTTCGTAGAATCCGAAAGTATTTCTGCTCACTCAAGCCAGCCGCGGCTCACTCTAGGCCTCCAGCCTCTGATTACTCAAGGCCGCTGTGTGTGACGCTGTTTCATTGAGAAAGCAAAACTACTTTGTTTGGTCTTCCAAAAGAAGACACGACTAGAAATCATGTTTATATCATGTTTATAATGGGTTTTATGTTTATGTGTCATTGCTCCGGCTGGACAAGGCATCATAATATGTTAAGAGGCGTAACATTTCAATCACACACTTGAGGCATTTGGCCAATCACAACACGCTGGATAGCTGACCAATCACAGCACACCTCGCTTTTCAGAGCTATGAGTCTTGTAAAAATCAACGCGTTTCAGAAGGCGGGGCATAGAGGAGAAACAATTATGTACAGTATAAACAAAACAATGTTTTTTTTTTTAACCTTAAACCGCATAAACATTTCATTACACCAAATACACAAAATAATGTTCTTTTTAGCAGCATCATATGACCCCTTTAATAATCCACAGGAAACAGAGAACAAGGAGGACATTCAAACAGTATAACTGACAACACAATCTGAAATTACTGGAGCTTTTAAAACACAGGATGATTGGGAAAACACAGGTGCAAGGAATGACTAATAACTAATGACTAACACGGCACACCTGGGAAGGAAAAACACAACACAATGAGTCCAGGGGCATGACAATAGCATCACGAAGTTGCTGCAGATTTGTCCAGCCTGAACCCATTGAGACAAGGCAGGATGGATCCATGCTTTCATGTTCTTTACGCCAAATCCTGACCCTATCATCTGAATGTCGCAGCAGAAATCGATACTCATTAGACCAGGCAATCAGAATTTTCCAATCTTCTATTGTCCAATTTTGGTGAGCCAGTGTGAATTGTATCCTCCGTTTCCTGCTCTTAGCAGATAGGAGTGGCACCCGCTGTGGTCTTCTGCTGCTGTAGAAAATCTGCTTCAGGATTCAACGTGTTGTGCGTTCAGAGATGTTATTCTGCATACCTTGGTTGTAACGAGTGGTTATTTGAGTTACTGTTGCCTTTCTCTCATCTCTAACCAGTTTGCCCATTCTCCTCTGACCTCTGACATCAACAAGGCATTTTCGTCCACACAACTGCCACTCACTGAATATTTTCTCTTTTTCGGACCATTCTCTGTAAACCCTAGAGATGGCTGTGTGTAAAAATCCCAGTAGATCAGCAGTTTTTGAAATACTCAGACCAGCCCGTCTAGCACCATCAACCATTCCATGTTCAAAGTCAATTAAATCCCCTTTCTTCTCCATTCTGTCGCTCGGTTTGAACTTGAGCATGTCGTCTTTACCACATCTAGATGCCTAAATGCGTTGCGTTGCTGCCATGTGATTGGTTGATTAGCAATTTGTGTTACCAAGCAATTACCAAGAATAGGTGTACCTAATAAAGTAGCCGGTGAGTGTAAGTCGCAGTAGAGTGAATTTAAAGGGAAAGAGAACAACACAAAACAAACAAGATCAGTTATTAGTGTATTTAGTATTCTACGCTTGATGAGGAGGATCAACAAATCCCTCCCCACCCAGTAATGATTATGACAATGCTGAAGATGTCAAAAGCTCAAATTATGATATTAAATTATTTAAATTCATTTCAAAGTCAGAGTATTTATTATTCATCCTTAAAGAGCCTGTTTGATTTAGTTTACCAATAAATGTTAATTAATGCATTAACTATCAAACATGTACTAACATGCAGTTAAGACTGCCATTATTCATGCCTGAATTCATATGACTCCAGTTGTAGTTAAGGATAGCTCTTCACTAGTTCATGATTAATTAGAACCTTTAATAATCATTAGTATATGATGAATTAAGTATACTAATTTAGGCATTAGTAAATGATTATTCATGTACCCTTATTGTAAAGTGTTACCAGCATATCTTGCACTAAACTTTTAGGTTGTCCCTTAATTCTCAACACATAGTATTTAGTATGCATTTTGAAAGAAAAAAAAAAACACTAATAATTTTTCATGTGTCTTCTCATTATTACCATTATGACTGACTTTCACAAACTGTGGGAGAATGAAGTTTCGCAGTTTTCAGTTTTCTGGAAAAGCTTTCTAAAACATTTGTTTCAAATCTGTCATTAGGAATGATAATTATAATATTAAGAACAGCAAAGTGTATTTAAAAATGTTATAATAACCAGGCAATTTATAAAGTCATGAAATTGTTTTATTGTATCTTTATTTATGAAGGGTTGACCTCCTAACTGGTTTTATTTGAGTACTATTAGTTCATCATACGCTTTTTGTCATTTCTCTCGGGTTTCAAAAGTACAATATAACATTTAGGAGCAAATATACACAGTAAGAGACCAAAGGCAGAAGCTAAAATAGCAAAGACATGGACAGCAACCATATACTTTCCACGAGAGCTCACATAAACTGGAATGAAGGTTATCCACACAGCAAAAAATATAAGCATGCTGAATGTGATGAATTTAGCCTCATTAAAGTTGTCTGGTAGCTTTCTGGCCAAAAATGCCAATAAGAAACACAAAGAAGACAGGAAACCAATATATCCAAGCACACACCAATATCCAATTTCAGATCCCACAGTACACTCAACAATCATAGTTGCACTCATGAACTTATTGTTATATGATGCAACAGGAGGATTAGTTGTTAACCATACAATGCAAATAAGTGCTTGCACAAAAGTGCACAAGATTACACTTGATCTTTGTTTAGCAGGGCCAAACCACTTCATGACATTACTACCAGGGAGGGTGGCCTTGAAAGCCATTAAAACTACTACAGTTTTTGACAAGATGCATGAAATACAGAGAGTAAAGCTGATTGCAAAGGCTGGATAACGAATCTGACATAACCAGTTAGTGGGCTTCCCTATAAAGGTTAGGCCAATCAGAAAGCATGCACAGAGAAACAGGAGGAGAAGGAAACTTAACTCTATATTGTTTCCTCGTACGACTGGAGTATTTCTGTACAATATAAACACAACAAGCACTGCTAATGCTGCACAGGCTCCAAATGCTGAAACTGCCCATAGTATTATTCCCAAGGGCTCCTGAAAGGACAAAAACTCTAAAGTTTTGGGGATGCACTGGTTTTGGGCTTGGTTTGGCCATGTTTCCTTTGAACATGTCAGACAATCAATTGAATCTGTGGAAAAATTGGGGGGAAAGCAGAGCATAAAACACTAGTTTTTCATTAATTTCTTCTCTAAATACCATTAATTGAGGAGCCATGAGGATCACACCTGTTTGATTACTGATCTCTCCTTCAGCACATGGTATACAGTCAAAGCAGCAGACAGGCTTTCCTTTTTGCCTGGCCTTCCTGGAGCCTGGCAGACAGCTTTGACTGCACAATGATTCTGGTACCTATCGACCACAGCAGAATAAGCAGTAAAAAAAAAAAAAAAAAGAACTACATAGTCTGAACTCAATGAGAGTGCACATCAATAAATACTTTAATTGCCTAGAGAAATATCCAACAGATAATCATGCTATGCATGGAGTTTGTCAGTTTAACTGGCAAACATGAAAACCTAAAATGTTGCTAAATCATCTATAAAAAGAGTGAACAAATGCAATGTATAAATATATTCCAATGTTTAGCATAAGATGAAAGCAAGAGTGAATTTTTGTTTTAAATTATAACACGAGATTCTTACTTCAGCCATAAACATTAAGTTGAGCTGAAGGAAAAGCAAGCATAGAAAGGAATATCTGGTTACAGGTGTAGTGGCACACACCTTCTCTCTTCTGTGCCACATAATTACTGGCTCATCTATTACTAGGTCATTGTCGTCTTCAAGGGAGGCATCATAGAATCCCACCCTCACTAGCTGAAGAGAGCCATTAGAACCTCTTTGCCAGTTCATCAGGTCATAGGATGCAATAGGATCACCATTATCATCAAATCGGACCTCTTCCCCCAATGTTGTGAAATGTGTTTGTTTCAAGTAGTACAGGAGCTTAGATGAAATTAGTGAGACAAGATAATGCAAAGTAAAGGAAGCCCATTAAAATACATGTATGTACATAATAGGCAGTAAATGCTAAATTGAGTAACACACCTGCCATGGCAGAACTGGATACAGACTCCCACATGTCCCATTCTGAAAGGGGCCTTTTCCTGGTTCACATTTGCTCATGTTATGCAGTGCATGTGCTATGAGATACACAGCCTTATAAACATTGTAGGAGACTCTGAGTTGTGACACATCTGAATAAAGAGTGTACACATTGTCCAGACTCTCACTGCCATTGCAGGGTGGCCAGTTCTCTGCCTCTTCTCCATGCACATGAGTATTTAAGGATCCATTGAGCCGGCAATGGAATGTTTCTTCCCAAAACTCTGAGAGAAAATGCGATGTTTGAGCATCCGAAACGCTTACACTTCTGAGGTAACTACCAAGATATGGGATATCAGCTCTCCGTATGGCAAACCCTAATGTTCCTTTCAACAGATCACCAAAATCATCCCAGAGGACTTTTGAAGTGGCCCAGGCCTCACTGGCGATCCACTGAAGATGAGTAACATTTTGTCGTCTGCACTCTTTCAGGACGCCATGCAGATATGAATCCACAGAAAAGTTTATTATGACTGTGGCAGAAGAGGATTTTAAAATGTTTACAAGTTCCTCCACTGCATTTTGCGTGAGTGCAACAGGATAAATGTGGACATAAGCAGGACAAATATGAAATCTTTCTGACTCTTTCAAGAACAGCTGGATGGCAAACCGAGCATAATCAGATTCCACACCGATCACCCCAACCCATGTCCATTGAAAATAATGAACAAGTTTTACCAAAGCTTTAATCTGAAATAGATCACTTGGCATTGTCCGCATGAATGTTGGGAACTCTCTCTTGTTACTGAGACATGAACAGGATGCAAAGTAGCTCACCTAAAATATAAAAACCCAATATTTTAGTAAGATTAGCAATACAATCAACCAGGTATCACTATAATAACACTGCTCATGGAACAAATCAATATATACTTTATATAATACATTATGAAAAACAAAATCCAAAATGACACATAGATATAGTTGTGTGTGTTTCTGTATGTATATATTTGACCATAATTAAATCTAATAACATGACAACATGCGTCAAGATCACAATATACATTATTAAGTCAAAGGAAAAGTGTTGTTAAGTGATATAAGTTTTACTAGAGGTATTTTGAAGGAGCCTAGAGTTCTCAGAACAGCCATGGAGACTCCTGAAGATGCCTCTCCTACGATTACTGGGCTCGGCAGCTTTTGTATATCTTCACAGCTTCGTCCACTGCCTTTCTCTGGCTGTCCATTGACCAGGAGAAGAGACCTCTTTACAGATACAGGTATGTCATCACCACTGTCCCTGATGTGGTAACCCAGATATAGGTTTGGCAAAAGGTCTTGCCGCTGGTTAATTTCTCTCACAGCAAAGATCATCGTCTGCATCCACCTCAGAGCTCGAGGGGTAAAGCTGCAACAGATTTCACACACACACACACACACACACACACACACACACACACATGCATTTGTGTAAATTATTCATTACATAACTACAATTAAACAGTGCAACAAATGCTTTAAAATAAGATGAAATAGATCAGTTAGTCATTCTTATTTAATTTAACATATTCATTATTCTATTATTATTTTACACAATATCTTTCAGAGGATGAAACCATGACTCACAATTTATACTTGATTAGCTTAGGTTTGGTCGTGAAAGTTGAAACCAATGGTATTGTGCTAGAATGCAAGGGGAAAATTCCTCCCAAAACCATATCTCCACCCTCGTAAAAGCTGTAAGTATCCTCATCTCCCTGATAGATGCATGTATCTCTGCTTTTAGACTGACTCTGCACACCAATATACAGCAGAGGCCAAAATGTGAGAAGAGTTAAATAAAGTCGTGCCATAACTGACACAGAAAAATGGACCTGCTGGGTACCACATACAGTATATATACATAAAATCTATGATCATGGGATGGCCTTAACTTTTTACAAGGAAACACACAAACCAATAGCATTTGCAACTCCTGCTGTCAATCTTTTTTTTTTTTTTTTGTACCTAGCTTCTTTGACCCAATGGCATACTAGGGCTGTCAAAAGGGCTGAAAAATGTTATTCTACTTTTGTATTTAAATATGATCAAAATTCTAATTATATTCACATTTAAAATACATGATTTCAGTTAGGGTGAAGAAAAGCTTTTGGCTTCTCTTATGAGGCTACAACACTCCTCGCTGCAGACTGTAGCGCGGTGACGTCACGTACGTACGTCAGGTATGTGTTTACCACGCATGTGCAAAGTGACGTAAGGTATGTCTATAGCACGCATGCGCATTAATTGTGGTAACAGCGCATGCGTGTGTAATTTGCATTGCGTGATGACGTTAGTTGTTTTCGCGTCTTGCATGCATTAAAATGCATGTGCGTACTTAAAAGAATACTCTGATAAAATGTTAAAGTATTAAAGAACATTAAGGAACAAAAAAACACCGGAAAAAACAACAGTAAAATATAATACAGCAAACAGCACATATCCATGATTTCAACCATGTTTCATCTGAGGTAAAATTATACGGAATTACAGAGTTTATTCTGTAATATCTGTGTAGTATTTTATTTACAATATATTAACATTCTGTTGCACTTTACTTCACTGTGTAAATTGTAATATTACACTTTAATAGCGCCTCATATATGTCTTATTGAGCTATTCAAGAGTAAAACAGATGAAACTCAGCTCTAGTGGTGCAGCTGGTAACACGTGCGTCGATTACAATTTGATGCAATCGACCCTAGTGCAAATAGCCACTGCATTTCTTATTTTAATCTTTCCTCTGCCATGGTTCTTGTTTATCTATTTATTAACTATAATTTTGGACATTTTTCTTTTGCTTTGGAAATTCTGCATGTGAAACATTTAAGCCAATAAAGGAGTTTTAAGTTCAATTGACTACATACAGTATATTTTCAGTGTCTGCATCCCATTTTATGCATGGTGCCTCCAAAAAAACCAAACTGATAAATGATCTTTTTTTTTTATTTATTTCAAGAACAAAACAGAAAATATATTTGTATATACAAATATAGATTAAGACTATAGACATGACACAAGAAAAAAAAAAAAAAAATCTACTCATTCTGAAATTCACCTCCATCACTGAAAAAAAAAAAAACAATCAGCCGAGCAGTAGCCCTCAAATTCTTTGGATGAATAAAACCCACACAGGACTCCCCTCCTGCCATTCCTCACATACCCAGATGGACAGTCTTTAAATATATCACTGCACTGTAGGCACTGGGTCAGTGAACATGGCACCTGGAACTCAGGTTGTATTGTGCAGAAAATGCACTCCAGTTCACAACACCTACTTTACATAAAAGAACAAACGATATTAAAGCAATATTAAACCATTTTGAAGAAAGGCAGAATTGTCATACAAGGAAGAGATTTTAAATGTATTTTTAAATATATTATAGGATGGTGTTAGAAAAAGTGTTATTTTCTTTTTTTGTTATTTGATTTAATTTATAACCAGCCTTAACATCAACTAAATTAATAAAGTTTGTCAAGTCAAAATTTAGGTTGGCTTGGCTCCAGAAAGTATAGCCTGAAAGTTTGAAGTTTTTTCAATGTAAAAAATTTACAGTTGAGGGCAATTTTTTATTTTTATTTTTTATATTAGATTAGATTCAACTTTATTGTCATTGTACATGTAAGGTACAAGGCAACGAAATGCAGTTAGCATCTAACCAGACACGCAATAAGCAGTAAGTACAGAATATACAGTGTCTACAATGTTACAAATGTACAATAAATATACAAATAAGGCAGTATTTTGGACATAATTTACAGATTTTAAATACTATCAGCATGATATACAGATAGGTGTACTATGAACATACTATACAGATGGATTATGTAAAAGTGTATGTACACTATAAGCAGAAACTATGAACATATGAACATCATTTACACTAGTGCAATGGACAGTAAAAGTGCATAGAAAATATTTCAGTGTACAAATGGATTACTCAGTATTCTGGATGAACAGACAGTAGTTCAAGTAATAACAAGTTTACTGTTTGTTGCTTGTTTGTAAATCAGATGTAGTGATGAGGAGGGTTGAGGAGTCTGTGTGTGTGTGTGTATGTGGGGGGGGCAGTTCCCATACCAGACTGTGATGTAACTGGTCAGGATGCTCTTGATCGCACAACGGTAAAAGTTCACCAGGATGGCTGAAGACAGCTGGTTCTTCTTCAGTGTCCTGAGGAAGAAGAGGCGCTGGTGAGCCTGTTATACCCACATACAGTCTATCAGAGAAAAACAAAAACAGATAGTTGAGAGGAGACAGACAGAGAGATGAAAATAGACAGACACTCAAATACTTTTTACAGTACTCACTACATGGTAAGGAGTTAAAGAACTATCTAGCCACATGAAGTGGGTCTCTTCTCTAATCTTTGATAATGTTAGTTAATGAAAAAGATTACAAATATGCTAAAAAAATGTTTTTGTTTGTTTTTTTGAAATGCATGCAACCATCAACGGCATTACTTAGATTAATAAAGTCTTTCTGCTCTATTTTAAGATATCTTTAAAGGGTCATTTTAGGCAAAATAAGACTTTTAAAGACCCTTTAAAGAGCAGTAAAATCCCTGTCACTTCGAATAATATATCATAAAACATATCATAAATGTTTGAAATCGCACACATTTGCAATGACACGCTCTATGATTATGACCAAAGCATCCTTACAATTAAAAGCCATTAAAACAAACTCACATTTTTAGGAAAACAAAAGTAATTAAATGTTTTTTGACTTTACTGCCACCGAATCTCAAATTCACCATACCTTACGAACACCTGGAAGTGAATGAACCTGGATATGCGCATTAATGCCAGTCAGTACGGCGCGCACACGTATTTACGGTAAATACATAAACGTGACGTCACCACGTTACTGCGCATGCGTTTTAAAGGCATACCTTACGTCACTTTGTGGATGCGCAGTAAACCCATACGTAACGTACATACGTGACATCACCGCGCTACAGTCTGCAGCGAGGAGTACTTGCAAGAGGACGCATTGAGCAAAATATTACTAATGCACGTTTATTCAAAGCATAAGATAACATGACTATCTGTGAAAAATGTTTAGAAACCAATGATAATTAATTAAGTTGCTTAAACAACTATATAACAAAAAAGCAACATGTATGCAAGCATAGTTTAATACAAACGGCGGAAAGCCAATAACACAGAGTACATTTTTCATTTAAAAACACCAGATGCAGTGGGATGGGGAAAAAAATGTCATAAAGTCTTGATAAAAGTTTTTTATTTTTTTTATTTTTTAAAGTTAAACTTGCATTAATTTTACATGGCTTTCTAAACATGCGACTCCTTTGTGCGAGATGCAAGTGCAACGGTGATGGATTTCCCTCTAGAAAATGCGCAAAATATGTGTTCTGTGTGAACAGCTTGGTTTTAGTTTTGATGAAAACAAGATCTTCTCCGCATTGATGTTCCTCTTTTTTCTGCAATATTTGTAGCATGTAGCAGTGCCGCATCTAGTGGCTTCAACTGGATAGGCTAACAAAAACATTATAATGCATCTTGTGCACCACTGATAAGGCTGCATCCTTAACGCACAACTAAAACTTAAATGCAACATTTTTGCATTCGAATGTAGATTTTTATTTTAAATTCGACAAATATTCTTTTTTTTTTGACAGCCCTAATGCATACCTGATTCACACTAATTAATAAGACCACCTTTACACATTTAATTAAAAAATGTCTGTGATTCTAAAATGAATTTACTTTGCCTTTTTGATAAATTTCACCTTAGCTAAGACATCAATGTTACATGAAACTTTTTTTTTTCATGATACAACAAAAATTTAAATGGGGTCAAGTCGGTAACACTTTATAATAACTTGCATTAATAAATCATTAACAAAGATTATATAATATTTAAATAATCCTTCCTTAATATATATTCACATATCTAGAAATATGGGATAATGTGCTTGTTAATGTTAACTAATAAACTTATTAAACATTACCATATGATTAACATATCATTATTTAAAGTAAATTGAAAGGCTTGCAAATGTCATTAAACTTTCAATTCATATGATCATGCATTTTTTTTTTAAATCTTAAGATGATTTTTACAGATGGTTTACAATGATTAAAAGCTTCATTAATAAATCATTAACAAACATTATATAATGCTTAACAGATTATTAATGTTTACAAATGTCAATAAACTTTCAATTTGTTTTAAAAATCTACAAATGATTTTAACAGAAATTATACAATATTTACAAGCTTATTTGTTAATGTACTTTTGAATGCTTACAAATGTCTTTAAACTTCAGTTCACATATTAGCTAATGCTCATGTTTACATTTACAAATGTTGTGAAAATATAGCTTAATTAGTCATTTTAAGCACTTCACAAACTATTCATGTTCATGTATTCATTAACTCATAATCACAGTATGTAAAGGTCATATATTTGGTCTTTGTTGCGTAGACTTCTACTATTTGCACATCTTAAATCATTTATTAATTATTTGTTAAAGGGTACATAACATACACAGTTTCACCTACTCTCATGTTAATCTTGAGTACCTATAGAGTAGTACTGCATCCTTCATATCTCCAAAAAGTCTTTAGTTTTATCATATTTATAAAAGAAAAATACAGCTTTCCCATTCTCTCAGGAAAAAGCCGAGCTCCTGGAGGCGTGCCGTGGGCGGAGCTATAATACTGATGTTTTGTGTTGTTTCCATTAACATATATTCGCTTATGTGCGGATTTCCAACAAAAGACAGAAATCTGATGCAGTTGTACTTACATGAATGGGGTCTTTTATCACTGGGACCATTCCATGTTTTAATAGCAAACGATGTGCAAATCCAGTGTCGACCAGGGCCTTGTTTATAAAACATTCGTCACTGAAATGACAAGAACACACAAACGCACTTGCTACACTCTGTTGCTGCCATAGACAGTAAAAGAAATGGACACAGCGACCCCATTGGAACTCAATTGAGACAAGTGAAGCCCATTTTTAGCGATTTTTAAGAACTCCCTTTTCTGACGCGCAGACTCAAACTAAGCTTGATGACGTCAGCAACCTGTCTGACAGATGTAAATCTTCTAGTAGCTGTGCGTGCAAACTGCCATCGTTAATCTTGCAGAGACGGCGAGTTTGAGCGGGGAGTTCTTTGGCGTGAGTGTTGTTGTTTTTTTTAAGAGATCTGGAGTAAGTATTCTGATTAATTATTTTGTATAGTATTTTAAAAATGTAACGCCAGTACGCCATATCTCTTGACGTCTCCCCGATTGCCTGCGAGGCTTCTCCTCCTGTCTGTACGGTAATTTCTCTATTGTGCGACAGAGAGTCGAGTGTGGTTATGACGCAATCGTTAGCCTATTTTTACAAAACTCTTGTTCTACGGGGCCATAATGTAACATAGAAGGTAATGGAGCCCTTTATACATTGTCGTGTATCTTTAGAAATAAATAATGGACAAATGGAGTCTTTTAAACGACTCAGATGTAAAGTTATTCGCTGTCAAAGTGACGCAAAAAAATGAATGGGAGTCAATGGGATGCTAACGCAAGTGAAGTTCTGCTACAAGATGGCGGCACGCGGCCGACTTCAACTTCCGGTCGACTTCCTTGCCCCCTGGTTGCTGCCCCGGAAAAACAAACTGCATCCACTGTTCGTGTAACGCTGGGTTCTTTGGGAAGCTGAACACGGTAAACTTCTCCAACAAATCAAAAAAAACACTTACTAAGATACAATAACCAACAAAACCTACGCAGCCCCACCCACCGCTTCCCGATGAAGCGCGTTGATGGGCGCAGTCTCGCTCTCCTCTGGTCGACGTATGCGCGGGCGTGCTTTTCCGAGAGAAATGCTTATATAAGGAGTTCCACCATCGTCTATTGGTGCGTTCAAGTCATCTCGTATCGATCGTATTTACGAGTTGAATGCACATAAACGCCACCACAGTATCGTAAATACCAGTGGGGAGCTCGGGATTTTCTTTAAGCCCCAATCTGTATGAGTTGGGGGCGTGTCAGTGATTAACATGGCGGAATCAATGGATGCAATGTCTGTAGTTGACGGTAAATTTTAATTGAATTTCAATGTTTACTAGTCTATAAACTGTCATTTATCATGATCATCATTAATCTTGTTATAAGCAGCAAGTTAATGAATTACAACTAAAAATCCTAACATTTGTGCACCTTTAGACGAGAAATGGTTTGATTCGCAACATTGCATGGCTTTAACATTTTTTTATCTCTCCGTTTAGCATTTTTTCTATAAGCAGAGTTATTAAACCTTGATGTAATTTCTTGCTATTCATTAAAAGAAGGTACAGTGCCATCTTGCTCCGACGAAACTGACTTGAACGCACCTCACGTCGTCAGCACGACTTCCCTCCTTGTACGTACAAAATTCCCAGGAGGACTTGAACGCACCATAAGTCATTAGATCCACGATCGAAACAAAAAAAAACAGCCAAAACTTGTACCAAACCGGAAGTAAGATTTTTGGCACAGAAATTCTCTGTCATTCTACCAAATTATTTTTTAAAACTTTGGCTATGCTAGCATGAGAATCCATCTCTTTAACACTGTGAACAACTCTGAATACATGAAACACCATTGTAGCCCCCCTTTAATGTATATTTTGCCTTAATAAGTGCCTTAATTCTTTGTGGCATAGATTCAACAAGATGTTGGAAACATTCCTCAGAGATTTTGGTCCATATTGACATGATAGCATTACTCTGTTGCTGCAGATTTGTCGGATGTACATTTACATTACATTTACATTTAGTCATTTAGCAGACGCTTTTATCCAAAGCGACTTACAAATGAGGACAATGGAAGCAATCAAAAACAACAAAAGAGCAATGAAGTGCTATAACAAGTCTCAGTTAGCTTAAACGCAGTACACATAGCAAGGGCTTTTAAATAATATAATAAATAAAAAGAAAACAGATAGAATAGAAAAAAATAGAGCAAACTAGTGTTAGAGGTCTTGTTTAATAATTGTATAATAAATGAAAATAAAATAGAATACAAAAAGATTAGAAAGGTAGTTAGATTTTTTTTTTTTCTTTTTAAGAATATAATTAGAATAGTGAGTGTTAGAGTTAGAAGGTCAAATAAAGATGGAAGAGACGTGTTTTAAGCCGATTCTTGAAGATGGCTAAAGACTCAGCTGCTCGGATTGAGTTGGGCAGGTCATTCCACCCGGAGGGAACATTTAATTTAAAAGTCCGTAAAAGTGACTTTGGGATGGCACAATCAAGCGACAATCACTTGCAGAATGCAAGCTTCTAGAGGACACATAAGTCTGAAGTAATTAATTTAGGTATAGGGGTGCAGAACCAGTGGTGGTTTTGTATGCAAACATCAATGCCTTGAATTTTATGCGAGCAGCTATTGGTAGCCATTGCAAATTGATAAACAGAGGTGTGATGTGTATTCTTTTCGGCTCATTAACCCTCTGGAGTCTAAGGGTATTTTTGGGGCCTGGAGAAGTTTTGTCATGCCCTGACATTTGTGCTTTTTTCAGTTTCTTATAAATATCCAAATGGCTAAAAGTCTAATCTCACTGTAATCAGCACAAACTGGGCTATAATAATATGTGAGCAGCACATATGTACATGATTGTGTTTTTGAGAAAAAAATGTTATGCGTGGTTAGTGAAAAACTAAAAATGTTAAATCACTTGAATAAGGCAATAAAACACATACAGAAAATTGGTTCCCGGGACTTTTGAGAACAGGAGCTTGTAGCCTAGAATTTTTTTTTCTAAATGATGTGAAAATCATCTTGTTTACTCACTTACAGAAAAACAATATATTGATTTAAATTTTCTAAGACACTTTTTGTTGGTAAAAGTCATATGCGAGTAGGCGTCAACTATCATGAATTCACACCTGAGAAGACAAAGGCCTGCATAATGAGCTGCATAATGAGCCATTCAGTCAGCTGTGTCACTGAGAGGGATGAGTTACAAGAAAAGAATGTGAAGACAAATAATGTTTATAATTTTATGTTTGTAGTTTATTTAGAATATATTTAATTATCCCACAACATAATTTAAATATTCACTTGTGAGTGCAGTTAAACAGTTTATTAGGAAACAATCAAAGCTGACTTTCAAACTGAATTTTTTTGCATCATTACTCCAGTCACACAATCCTTCAGAAATCCTTTTAACAATCTTATTTTCTACCAAAAAAACATTTATTGTTATTATTATCATTATTATTATTATTATTATTAATGTTGAAAAGAGCTGAGAATATTTTTTTCAGGTTTTTTAGGGGGGATAAATTGAAAGAACAGCAATGTTTGTTACATTTGTTACAGTTACATTTATTGTTACATTTATACTATTTACATCAAGCTTTTAGAGTAGTGTATATTGTTATTGAAACTTCATAATATTTCACTTGATTATACATTTAGTCAGGAATTATAGTTTGGAAAAAGTCTTTGGAAAAAGTCTAACTAGTAAAATGTTTACATGTTATGTGAAAACTAGTACAGGTATATAAATAAATAAAAAGAGACTTACTCATGTTTATGATCTCTGCTGAATAAAGTGCTTCATTCTTTTTTTCTGAGGAAATCCAAATCTCAAATCCTCAACCACATCAAATCTCTTTGGGGTGAATTATGTCTTATTCCTCTCATCGCGAAGCAAACAGTAAAATAAAAAAAACTTGAAGAACAATCTCGCTGCGTTGTCTTCTGTTGTGTGGGCGTATTCAAAAGCCGCGCGCTTCAGTGAAACATTTGAATCTGAAAGGCGCGTTTCAGCGCGGGGGCGTGGTCGCATTAGAAGATAATAAAGGGAGACGAAAAACGGACATTGCGTTGTTTTCATATGGATTACTTTATCACAGAATATTTGTTTTCGGGCAGCACTTGTTTAAAAGTAGACATGTCAGGCTTTCTATAGATATCTCTCTCATGTCTCTGTGTTGAGTATTCCACTGAGTTACAGTTCATTTTAATGACGCGTTTGTGACTGAAGATCAGCGCAGACAAAGGCTGCAGACAGCACTCCTTGTTTGTTATCTTTATTTTATAAGTGCACAAAGTTTTGTTGTTATTATGTCTGTATACCAAAAAAAGTAGACCCTTTACAGATTCTGATTGATGTATTGCTCTTATCTGTACGATCAAAACTGAAAGTGTAATTTAAGTTCTTTTCGGGGTTATCAGGAGAAAATACCCCAAAACGCGTATACGCGTTAATCGACTTCAGAGGGTTAAAAATTTATCTTGCTGCCACGTTCTGGATTAATTGTAAAGGTTTGATGAAACTGGCTGGAAGACCTTTCAAGAGAGCATTGAAAAAGTCTAGCCTGGACAGAACAAGAGCTTGAACAAGGAGTTGTGCAGCATGTTCCGAAAGAAAGGGCCTGATCTTCTTAATGTTGAATAAAGCAAATATGCAGGACCGGACAGTTTTAGCAATGTGGTCAGAGAATGTTAGCTGATCATCAATCATAACTCCAAGGTTTTTGGCTTTTTTTTGAAGGAGTTATGGTTGATGTGCCTAACTTGATGGTGAAATTGTGATGAAACGATTGGTTTGCTGGAACCATAAGCAGTGTCTGTCTTGGCAAGTTGTCATCGGATTGTCAGAATGGAATGATATCAGACAAATCAGAGACATCTTAACATCATAAATGAATAAACTAGACGTCGAATCATCAGGATGGAATGACACATATAAAAAAAAAGTGTACTTTAGGCAATGGTATGAAAACCCATGTTTCTGAATGACAGAACCTTGGTCCAAGAACTGAGCCCTGAGGCACCCCAGTAGTTAGATGTTGCGACTTGGACACCTCACCTCTCCAAGATACTTTGAATGACCTATCTGATAGGTAAGACTCAAACCACTGGAGTGTGGTTCCTGAGATGCCCTTTGTCAGTAGGGTTGACAGGAGGATCTGGTGGTTAACCGTGTCAAAAGCAGCGGATAGATCAAGCAAGATAAGTATTGAAGATTTGGATTCCACTCTTGCCAGTCTTAAGGGTTCAACAACTGAGAGCAAGGCAGTCTCAGTTGAATGTCCATTTCTGAAGCCAGATTGGTTGCTGTCAAGGAGGTTGTTCTTTGTGAGAAAGGCAGCGACTTGGTTGAACACAGCTCGTTTAAGTGTTTTTGCAATGAAAGGAAGAAGAGAAACTGGTCTGTAGCTCTGTAAAAGAGACGGGTTGAGGGTGGGTTTCTTAAGTAGTGGAGTTATACGAGCCTGTCTAACTGATGAGGGGAAAACACCCATGTGGAGGGATATGTTAATGATGTGAATGAGTGCAGGTACAACTGCAGGAGAAATGGCTTGAAGGAGATGAGATGGAATAGGATCAAGTGGACAAGTAGAAGGATGATTAGAAAGGATGAGTTTGGAGACTTCTGCCTCAGAGAGTGAAGAGAAGGATGTGAATGAGTGTATGTTTGCTGGTGAGATGTGCTTGACGGATTGTGGTGTGGAAAATTGTGCACTGATGTTTTTAATTTTATTAATGAAAAACATGGTAAAGTCATCAGCTATTAGAGATGAAGCAGGAGGGGGAGGAATAGGACAAAGGAGTGAGGAAAATGTTTTAAAAAGCATGCGAGAGTTAGACGAATTGTTAATTTTGTTATGGTAGTATGTCCTTTTAGCAGTGGAGACATTAGCAGAGAAGGAAGAGAGGAGTGACATGATGCGAATCTCCTGTTCCACTATATCCCAAAGCTGCTCTATTGGTTTGAGATCTGGTGACTGTGGAGGCCATTTGAGTAAAGTAAACTCATTGTCATGTTCAAGAAAACAGTCTGAGATGATTTGAACTTTGTGACATGGTGCATTATCCTGCTAGAAGTAGCCATCAGAAGATGGGTACACTGTAGTCATAAAGGGATGGACATGGTCAGCAACAATACTCAGGTAGGCTGTGGCATTTAAACAATGAACAATTGGTACTACGGGGCCCAAAGTGTGCCAAGAAAATATTCCCCACACCATTACACCACCACCTCCAGCTTGAACCATTGAGACAAGGCAGGATGGATCCATGGTTTCATGTTCTTTACGCCAAATTCTGACCCTACAATCTGAATGTCGCAGCAGAAATCGAGACTCATCAGACCAGGCAATCAGAATTTTCCAATCTTCTATTGTCCAATTTTGGTGAGCCTGTGCGAATTGTAGCCTCCGTTTCGTGTTCTTAGCTGACAGGAGCGGCACCCGGTGTGGTCTTCTGCTGCTGTATCCCATCTGCTTCAGGGTTTGACATGTTGTGCATTCAGAAATGATATTCTGCATACCTTGGATGTAACGCGTGGTTATTTCAGTTACTGCTGCCTTTCTATTATCTCTAACCAGTCTGCCCATTCTCCTCTGACCTCTGACATCAACAAGGCATTTTTGTCCACACAACTGCCACTCACTGGATATTTTCTCTTTTTCAGACCATTCTCTGCAAACCCTAGAGAAGGTTGTGAAAATCCCAGTAGATCAGCAGTTTTTGAAATACTCAGACCAGCCCGTCTGGCACCACCAACCATTCCACGTTTCAAAGTCACTTAAATCCCCTTTCTCCGTTAAGCATTACATTATTGTGATAATGTTCTGTTGTAGGAGAAGGAAGGAGACCAGGGTCGGCGTTTCTGAGGCTCGTGGGAATTTATTAGTCAACAAAAATAAAACAAAGTCACGCCACCTGCGCATACGTTTAATTCAAACCACTGCTGGGCAATTCACAGTCTTGCTTTTCGCTCGCTTGCTTGCTTGAGTCCCCTCAGCTCTCTCTGCCCTCACTGGTTTACGGCTGGCTTAAATACCGCTTCCCCATGCCAATCACTGCAATGAGAACCAGGTGTTACTCGTTTTTCACTTGACCCGCTCACCACCGCTCGTCTCTTCACTCTCTCTCCCGTCACAGACCTCGCTGAACCACGCCTCCCCAGCCACAATTATGTTTGTTAAAGGGGTCATATGATGCTGCTAAAAAAAACATTATTTTGTGTATGTGGTGTAATGAAATGTGTTTATTTTCCACATACTGTACATTATTGTTTCTCCTCTATGCCCCGCCTTCTGAAACACAACGATTTTCTCAAGGCTCATCTCTCTGAAAAGCAAGGTGTGCTGTGATTGGCCAGCTATCCAGCGTATAGTGATTGGCCGAATGCCTCAAGCGTGAGACGGAAATGTTACGCCTCTTAACATATTGTGAAGACCAGTCCAAACTTAACGAATATACAAAAACACAAAAACAAATAAGCACCAGATATAAACATGATTTCTAGTCATGTTTTCTTTTGGAAGGCAAAAACAAAGTATTTTCGCTTTCTCAACGGAACAATGTCACACACCACCGGCTTGAATGAGCAGAGGCGGGCGGCTTGAGAACGGTGCGGCAGGCGGATCCGATTCGGCGATCCAACCTTGGTCTTGCAGCAACCACATGTGACGACCCCGGGCTGGACGCTGCTTTGTCCACGATGAAAGCCGATTCGGCGATCCACAGCGCGAAGTTGATGTATTTCCTCAGTGACCA
Source organism: Cyprinus carpio (assembly GCF_018340385.1). Classification (NCBI taxonomy): domain Eukaryota; kingdom Metazoa; phylum Chordata; class Actinopteri; order Cypriniformes; family Cyprinidae; genus Cyprinus; species Cyprinus carpio. The sequence goes on from NC_056589.1 coordinate 13,674,538, forward strand.
GCACAGCAGATATCGTACTCTTTTGGAAGGCCAAATAAAGTAGTTTTGCTTTCACAGTGAAACACACAGCATCTATACGACATGGCAGCGGCAACAACAATACTACAACAAGATTAAAAGGTACGTCTTCTTTTTTTGTGTGAACATCCATGCGGCGTTATGCAAATCTTCCCACATACTGATGTAGATATGTGGGGTCGTGTTAATACGAGCCGTTTCAGGGGGGCGTGGATGAGTGTTAACTTTTATAAAGAATATCTCTTTGGATTTGAGACTTTAGTCTTTGCAAATTCATAGATCTTCTTTATTCACCAAGAGTTTCTACTGCACATCTTAATAAGCTTTTTCTCAATTTTTACATTTCAGTAAGATTTTTTGTCTTATAATTGTGTGAATAATATCAACATTGAAATATTCTTTTAGGAACAAGTATCAAGACACACCCTTAGAAACTGAGATAGAAAAGTACATTTATAGGAAAACGATTGATGTATTCGTTGACATTTCAATATCATATGCTGTGTTATGGTGTGAATAAAACCAACATTTAAATGTTTGTCTGTGAACCAGTAACAAGACACACCCTTTGAAGTTGAGATGGAATATTGTGTTTTAAAAATGAATGTGTTAACAGATTCTACTTTAATTCAATAGCATGCATCCTGATTTACATATGATAGTAAAAGATGGCTGTAAATGTTGTTCTATGAACAAGTACACTGTTAAAAACTTATTATAATTTTACAGGAAATTCCTGGCAACTAATTGCTGTGAATTTATAGCAAATAATATACAGGTAATGTACTGTTTTTTTTTTTTTTTTTTTTTTTTTTTAAATACAATAAAGTACTGTGCTTATACAACAGCGCTACTGTGATTATAGCAGCATTATTACAATAAAATGCTGTATTTTGTATTGTTGTCATACAATCCTCAACAATGGTGACAATAAAATAATAATAATAATAATAATAATAATAATAATAATAATAATAATAATGCAGCAATGCATGCTGAGAGCCATGAATGTGTTTTGTATGCTGGCATGAAGCATGTCACCACTGATGTGTTTCATATGCCAAATGTTGATGTCTGTAAGTGTATAAATGACACAAAACATGTTGCAAAAAGTTAACAACAACAATATTCGTACACTCTTAAACATTTGGCACCTGAAACACAACAACAGTGTTTCTATTTACTTATTTTTTACATTAGTTGAGTTATTTAAACTGCTTTAATGCAGTCATTTGCCTGTTATCAAAACAGACATGTAGATCTACTTTAGTCAATGCAGAAATGTTTTCTGAAAACAGCTGCAAAAGAAGCAACTAAACAAAAGTCGAGGGTCAAGAGCCCAACTGAAGCAAACGCTGATCGCTGCAATTTTAATGCTATCCCACAATGCTATGCGGTGGCTGTAAAATAATGCTTCTACGGTGTAGTTACTATAATATTACAGGACTGTCCGTCAATTTCCCATCATGCATTTGCATTTACAATAAAAACATGAATACAGTGCGTTGTTCTAAAATTTATTGTAAAAATGACATCAATTGCTAACATTGTAACAAGACACCAATTTAAGTTTACAGATCAAACTGTGTGCATTCTAAATAAAAAAAACCTCAAAATCAAAAACTTTCAAAACAAAAGCGATATATCCCCCTAAAATAAAATATCCCCCTCCCCCTCTTTAAAACTCTTCAAGATTTTTCTCAGTTGTTCAATTTCAATAGCTTTTGTTGTGCAATAGTTCTGTGAATAAAACCAACATCTAAATGTTCTTTTATGAACCAGTAATAAGACACACCCCTTAGATCTGAAATTGATTTTTTTTATACATATAACACGTAAAGCAGTTAGATGGATTTATTGTGATTTTTGCTCTTGGTTTTGCACCTCGTAGACAGTCCCTATCTTGCACTTTTACATTATAAGGTCTATCAGTTATGATACCTTAAGGCAGATTAAAACAAATAAAACACATTGTGTGTTCTCTTCTACATTTGAAAACAATTATAACACATTATGTTTCTTGTCGTTATGTGCTTAATCGTTAAAGAACTATTGAAGATTTCCGAGGCTGAAAATCTGACAAATGTCAAATGTTGAACCAACTTTATATCGTTAAGTCTCTCACAAAGAGACACACAGAGTGAGCCTCAACAGCGTGACCTTGATACCAGAAATACACTATCCATTATCAATCGCTGTTTACATTGAATGTAGGCCAATAAAATTAGAAGAACCATTCTCGCGTTCCGATGCTTCGCTGGTTATTTTATTTGTATTTTTTTTTGTCACTTATTTTTTAATCAGGCTATTTGTCTACAACAGCGTTTTAGTGCCACGTTAAAAAAAAAAAAAATTCTAAGATTATGAGATTAAAGTCATAATATTTAGAGAATAAAGTCAAAATTATGAGAATAAAGTCGAAATATTTCGAGAATAAAGTCTAAATGTTTTGAGAATTTAAATCGTAGAAATTAAAGTTATACTATTTTGAGAGTATAGCCTTTATTGCGCATGCAAATGGCCTGGATTGAGAGCACCGGGAGAAGTTGCCAGGCCTCAAGAATTGATTTAAATATTGTTGCGTCCGAGCAGACACATCATTTTACTGGGATGAGGAAGAGTCCATTTTAAGGACTCGTGGAAACAGCTTATTATCAAGAATATGATATTTATTAACAGACTGAACAGGAACAACCTTTTATCTTAACATCAGCTCACACCCCCAATCGACATTAATTTGGGGGGCTCTGTAGCTCTGTTATTTAACCCTTTTTTTAATACACTACAAATATATGTGGGATTTTTAGCAGAATCATACCATGTGTCATACTCGCGGGGACAGTATAGGCCATGCTTGGAAATAATATTTCATGTCTTCCACTGCATTCATTATTTGTAGTGCGCCAGCCACCTAATAACAATAGGCCTAAGCTTTGTGCTTTTGGTAGGCCTACTTTTAATATAAGTCTCAGCTTTCAAAATGAGTTTTATTGCAAAACACAAATAATTTGTCTTACAATAATGTTTTTCAAGCTCTTTAATGATCATATCACTGTATTTACAGTAGGTAGACAACCAAAATAAGTAATACCGCCGTGCGTACCGCCGCCGGCGGTATATATATGTCGACATATATATATGTCGATCCATATGTATATGGATTAAAAGCTAAATGTTTTCATTTTGGTTCATTCTTGGTTAAAAAAAAAAAAAAAACCTTATAATAATCTTCAGGTTCCATTTGCAGAGCGGAATGAGAACGGTCCAGCATTTACAAATAATTCTTATTCACTCTGTTATTATTCTTGACTTTTCAAATTGCTAACACTTTGCATTTTTGAATTATGCCTTTACTGTGTGACCAAAAATTGTGAATTGTGACTTTGATCGCGCTGGTGCCTCGCGCGCACATATTTAGTGGAAACTGCAGTCGTTCATCGAGCCATGCGGTGCAAGCAGCGGTCCACTTTGGCATATTTTTGCTCATTATATTTTTTTTTTTTCCATCGATATTGAAACACATGTGAAATCCAAAGCCTGTTTTACCTAATGAATAAGAGTTTAGCTTCAAATGGGCAACATGTTTGCCCCTTACCTTACCTTATGTATCGCTTTAAATTATTTTAAATTATTATTACTTATTTTTATTTTTTGTTCATAAGCCTATATTATTATATAGCCTACTGCAATTATATTTATCCATTAGAATTATATATTTGTAATTCTTGTTCTGTTCTGATAAATTTGTTGAATTTAAAGAATTTGTTGTAAAGTGAAGGGAACTAAAAATATCCTGTTGGTACATTAGCCTATAGCAGTGGTTCCCAACCTTTTTCAGCTCGCGGCCCACACAACCAAACACATATGTTTGCGCGGCCCACTGCAAAAAAATTAACTGACCCTGCTATTGTTGGGTTAATAACTTAGTACTCAGAAGCTAGATTGTTAACTGTATTTATTGAATGAACTAGGGCTGTGCGATATGGACAAAAAAAAAAACTATCGCGATTTCTTTGATCAATTTTGCGATTTAGATTTTAATCACAATTTTGACACACACAGATATGCTTTACAGTCATAAATGCATTCAGGATGAATTTGAAACATATTTCCAAAAGAATAATTAATTTATTTTTTAGCGTGTTTTCGTGTATGTTTTTATCCAGTTTTATTTTTCCATTGCATCTAAAAATGACTTTGTGCATCACATTCACTCCGCGCTCAATCTGCCTCTCACGTTGTTCAGCTGTGGACGATTTCAAAATGTTTGATATAAAGGTTGCTGTCACATTTTATACAGGAATTGTTTAGTTTTATGCTAACATGCAATCAAGGTCTTCAGATACAATATAAGACACAAGTTCATTTAGGCTTTTAACATGCACTGTGACATTTTACCGTTTCAGCTTATAAACTCCTTGAGATTTTAAAGTCAGCTTAATAGTATTGAAATTCAAGTTGAATCTATTATAAAAAAGGTTTTAGTTGCTTAAATTATTTCTATGAATTAATAAGTTAGCATGACTTTTTCATCATAGCATTTTTTACGAGCTGTATTCGTTTTCTGAAACCAAGCACCCACTTTTTTATTTTTTTAAATCTATTAATCGCTCGCATATCTCCTACAACCTACAAATAAGGGCTAATAGAGGTTCTTTCTTTTATTATTTATTTATAATGTTTATCCTTGAAGAAAATAAGTATTTATTCTTTAATAAAATAAGGGACAGAATTAGGGACGAATTAGGGAGAATCCAAATATTTGTAATGTACATTAATATAGGCCTGTATCTACCTGCAGTTAAAAAGTTATATTTGTTCTGATTCACCCATTTATGTAGGATACAATTATTCTAAAAATAAAAATAAATAATTTCATAAAAAACGCCATCGGCCTGAATAAATTTTACCATTATAGAATTGGGGTAGTAATTTAGGAGGTGAAAATACAGTGAAATTATAAATGGCATTGGATTTTAAAGTACGACAACTGAAGGTCTATGAAACGTTTCTATGATACATTTTTTTAAACAATGGCACTTAAAGTTTTAAACTAAAATATTATTTCAACCATATAGCCTGTGAATAAATAAAATGCATACTTTTCAATGAAAGAACACTGAGAGTGTAGGTTGCTTCTGGTGTTTGGATTTGTACTTCAATATAATGAGCTCCAAGTTTAAGAATAGCCTACACTAGGGTTTTTTCACACTTTTTTATTTATTTATTTTATTTTTTATCTCTATTTAACAGCATTATCTCAATGAAATACGTCTTCCTTCAGGTAGACTGAATGTTTTCCCACCTTGCTAAATGTTGGGCTCATGATCAATGAGTTGTATTCGCTCAAACTGATTTTATAAAATCAACCCGAGGACGTTGAAGCTGGGTGCAGTTTGCGCGAGTCCAGCGCGCTGTGAAGCGGGAGCAGCTGACGGAGGATTCCGCTTGGTCTTAAAGCCTGCCGTTCACAAATAACATGATTTTCTAATTCTATTTTTTTAATGTTCACTATTACATTCATTGAATATGTTTTGAATAGTTATGTATTTATCATTAAAAAAAGGTGCATGTAATATTGTGTGACAAATATATCATATGGTGTGACTAAGGAAAAACAGTCACACCATATGACGTTTTATATGACGTTTTGTTCAGTTAAGCTAATCTCTTGGTTAACTAAAAACAGCTAGCTTATACTTATCATGTAAATTGCCACATGGCAGGAATGATTTTTAAGAATTAATAAGTAAAATTTGTATAAAAGTGTTTCATTTTTATATAAAAAATGTCACACCATAAGACACAAAACATTGACCACTACTGAGCATATCAGATACAGAGCTTTTAAATTAAAAATTAAAAAACCAGAACTCACCTCTTGACCTTGCAAACCACTCCAGAGATGACACTGCAACTTCCTGGTTGAGTGTGGACCTCTTCATCATAATGATGTCCAAATTATTGCCCGTTCAAAATATAAATTGCAGTGTCACACCATATGACGCCCATTTTACAGACAAAATGTATTTGGCCAGAACTTGCTTTAAAATCATACACAGACATCAACACTTGCTGTGTCTGTTGAAATAGCCTAATTCTGTTACTTAAACTGTAAATCTATCAATTATTTATACTTTGCTGATATATATTGTCATATTAGTAAGGTCACACATATCCCGGACAGTCACACCACATGACAATTTTGATATTTAGATAAAAATTTGAAGTAGAGGTCTTTATACACCAACTACAGCTATGGTATGCTGTAATCGTACCTTGTCAGAGGAACAACATGAAGATATATATTTTTAACAAATATTCATTTTTATTAGGTTATGACATCATGGACGGCTAGAATTGCATGTCATGTATGCATGTATGTATGTATATGTATATATATATATATATATATATATATATATATATATATAATATATATATACGACTGGGAGGTATGTAAGTCCAAACTGCATTGTCGATTCTAAACTGTATGGTAATGCTTCTTCCTGTATTAATTAATTAATACCTTTTTTAAGCTTTTTATGTTAACAAGTTTTTTTGTTGTTGTTTTTTTAAAATATAAATATGTTTTAATAACAATATTTGAATAAACTACTTAAGGTTTTCCTTTTTTAGATTGCATTTTAATGTATTAAAAAAAGTTTTTATATAGGACAAGAAATGCATCAAACAAACACACCATATGCTATTTATTAAAATGTTTATGGAATAAAAGTTGGACAAGTTAAACAAATACAATGATTTTACTGCTTTTTTTGTGATTTATAGCTAAATTTAGAGAATGCTTTTCAATCACATTTCTGTGCCACTAAAACAGTGGGACAAGACAAATCTTGCAAAAATAAGAAAGGACAAGTGGAAGCAAATATAAAGTAAACATGTTTTCATTTTGACTCATTTCTCTTGGGGTTGACATTTTATCTAAAAGAAGGCAAGTGATGATTTTGCTGTTTTAAAATGTTATTATACACTTGAGACACATTCTCTCATTGACTGACATGAAATATTAACCACGCCCTCTTAGGTTTTCCAGTAAAGATTTAGAACATATAACAGAAGTGGTTGGTGGATATATAAAACAAGGTGTAATGCTGAACTCACATTTTGAGTGGTTGCTTGCATAGCAGGAGAAATGAATGCTCATCTTTTATTAACAGTGTCACTGTGTATTACCAGCTTTTGCCCTGCTGTGTGTGGGGTTAATTTAGGCAGCTGCATCCTCCAAGGTGATCCTCAACCCCCTGATCTCTTCGAGGACGGAGAATTCATCATTGGAGGAGCTTTCACCATTCATTACTATGTGAAGACAGAGAAGCACACCTACACTAGACGGCCACAACCACTAGAGTGCAGTGGCAGGTCAGAGTTTGCTTCAAAATTGAAAGTCCTTAACAGAGCAGGAAAAATGGGTTAAACAGGTTGTGCTGAAATTGTGTTCACAACTTTCATTTCGTTTAAGTAAAATGAGTTCATTAGAATCCAACATGAAAAACGTTAATTGTGTGTGTACTTCAACAGTATGGACTTCAGAGAGCTGCGCTTTGCACGTGCCTTGCAGTTCACTGTCCAAGAGATCAACAACAGCTCTGATCTCTTACCGGGCATCACATTAGGTTACCACATATATGACTCTTGTGCATCTGTGCCAATGGCAATTAAAGTAGCATTGCAGCTTGCTAACGGACTAGATCTCGTATTTAACAACACGGATTCCTGTGTAAAATCTGCTGCAGTTCCCGCACTAGTCGGAGATTCTGCTTCCACGCCAGCTGTAACCATTTCAAGACTTTTGGGTCCTCTTGGAATTCCTCAGGTGCTGGAGCCAAACAAGTATTTCATAGTCTTAGAAGAAAGAGAAAAAAAATGCTGGAACTGTATAAAAATGTACAATTATGTGATATACGTATATATATATATATGTGAAGAGTTCAGGTGCAAAAGTGACATCTGAAATCTTCTTCTAAAATGACCATTTTCATAAGCAACATATATATATATATGAAGAGTTCAGATGCAAGAGCCTCTAAGTGCCATCTGAAATTTTCTTCTAAAATGACCATTTTTATCAGGCTCCTATATTTATGTTCAGTTATTTCATTTTAATAGCATAGAAAAGGACCTATACATTGCCATTAAAGCAAAATTACTGAACCTAAACACAAAAGCCTGATAAAAATTTTTTGAAGAAATTTTCATACGCCACTGAAAAGAACCCCTAATATATATATATATATATATATATATATATATATATATATATATATATGTGTGTGTGTGTGTGTGTGTGTGTGTGTGTGTGTGTGTGTGTGGTTTATTCATTTATTTTCTTCCCTGTTCTCCATAGGTGAGTCATTACGCAACATGTGCTTGTCTCAGTGACAAAAGACAGCATCCTACTTTCTTCAGGACCATCCCCAGTGATCACCATCAAGCGGCAGCACTGGCACGGATGGTCAAGCACTTTGGATGGACGTGGATCGGGGCTGTGTGCAGTGATTCAGACTATGGGAACAATGGAATGGCATCATTCTTGAAAGCTGCGGAGCAGGAGGGAATCTGTGTGGAATATTCTGAGGCCTACTACAGGACCCAGCCTCACAGCAAACTGAAAAGAGTTGCGGATGTCATTCGCAAGTCATCGGCTCGTGTAATAGTTGCCTTTGTGGCAGCAGGTGATATGAGATTTCTCTTAGAAGAACTGAGCCAGCAGCCTCCTTCCCCGATTCAGTGGATTGGCAGTGAGGCGTGGGTTACAGACCCACAAATGCTACGTTTTAATTTGTGTGTTGGTGCTGTGGGGGTTGGAATTCCGAGGTCTGTTATCCCTGGTTTTCGTAACTTTCTGCTTGACCTTTCTCCAGAACAAGCACTAAAATTTCCCCTGCTGACAGAATTCTGGGAAAGTTCATTCAGTTGTAGTCTAAAACGACAGACAGGTTCTTCTACTGGTATGCCAGCATGTGATGGCACGGAAGACCTGCAAGCTTTACAGAACCCATACACAGACACATCCCAGTTGCGCGTCACTAAAATGGTGTACAAAGCCACATATGCTATAGCTCATGCCCTCCATGGAATTATCTGTAAAGAAAAGCAGTGTGACAAAAACATCAAAGTTGAGCCCCGACAGGTAAGATTTCTTATTGTGTTTTAGTGTTGTTTTGTTATTGTTTATTTATTTCAATATTTTCAATACATTCACAATATAGGCCTACTATGAAATACCTATTCAACCAGACTATATTATTATTATTATATATATATATATATATATATATTTTTTTTTATTTTTTTTTTTCAGGTTTTAGATCAGCTCAAAAGAGTGAATTTTACTAAAAACAATTACTCTGTCTCATTTGATATAAATGGAGACCCTGTTGCCACATATGAACTTGTGAACTGGCAAGTTCAAGGAGACGGTTCAGTTGATTTTGTGACAGTGGGTCAATATGATGCATCCAAGCCTAAAGGCCAAGAATTCAGTCTGAGCAAATCTATAATTTGGTATGATGGCAGTGAAAAGGTATAAAATGTGTTTTTCTTTTCTATGTGATGGTAATTATTTAAAAATGTCATCCTGTACCCCATAAATTTATTTTGGGGTATTCTTGGGGGTATACTAATAACATATAAGCACACATATACTGTTATTTGTTGTCATATACTTCAATTAAATAAACTGAATAAAATAAACCACTTTGTCTAAACATTAAAAAGCACTCTTTCTTCAGAGCACATTTACAGGGATACGGCAGCTGGTCACTACAGTGTCTTAAAAGACCTAGAATATCTCATAATTATTATTATGAGCTATACTAAAATGAAAGCAAAGGAATTCACCATGACACATTTTGCCCCTATATTTCAAACATCTGGGCCATTTTGTCACTTTCAGAGCATTTTTGCCTAAAGCCTTGGTTAATATCTGACTCTGCTGTGTGTACCTGTCACTTGCAGGTGCCTGTGTCTGTGTGCAGTGCGAGCTGTCCTCCGGGTACTAGGAAGGCTGTGAAAAAAGGAAGACCTATCTGCTGTTATGACTGTATTAACTGTGCAGATGGAGAGGTCAGCAATGAGACAGGTACTTTGTCTGGATATTCTTTTAAACAAATTATAAATGTTTCTGGGTTAAATAAAATATGAAATTGTAAAATAAAGAAAAAAAGATGCAAGGTTCAAGATGCGAGTAATTTTATACCGTAGAGTTTGTGTGTGTGTGTGTGTGTGTGTGTGTGAGAAGTCATTTTAATGTAAAAAAACAAACAAAAAAAAACATTTATATGTGCATACAAACAATTAACATCATGTCATTGACTCTTCTTTATGAGTTGATCATTTTAAAACAGTATAGTCTGATAACCTGTATATCTCCATTTTGTCCCCGTGGTTCATAAATGGCTTTTATGCACTGATCTCTTCATCTTCTAAAGATTCTTTAGGTTGTCACAAATGCCTGCCTGAGTATTGGCCCAATAATGAAAAGGACAAGTGTCTTCCTAAACCAGTGGAGTTTCTCTCCTGGGATGAGATCCTTGGGATTATACTGGCTGCTTTCTCTATTGCTGGCTCTTTAGCAGCTTTAAGCATAACTTTAGTATTCTACAAAAACAGGGCTTCTCCGATAGTAAGAGCCAACAACTCAGAGTTGAGCTTCTTGTTGCTCTTTTCATTGACTCTCTGTTTCCTCTGTTCACTTACTTTCATTGGTCGGCCCACTGAGTGGTCCTGTATGTTGCGTCACACAGCATTTGGGATCACTTTTGTCCTCTGTATTTCCTGTGTTCTGGGAAAAACAATAGTAGTGTTAATGGCCTTCAAAGCTACACTTCCAGGAAGTAATGTCATGAAATGGTTTGGGCCTCCTCAACAGAGACTCAGTGTTTTTGGTTTCACTTTTGTTCAGGTCATTATATGTGTGCTTTGGATAAAAATAGCCCCACCTTTTCCTTATAACAATATGCAACACTACAAAGAAAAGATAATTCTAGAATGCAGTTTAGGATCAGCTATAGGTTTCTGGGTTGTACTAGGTTATATTGGCCTGCTAGCTTTCCTTTGCTTTGTTTTAGCTTTTCTAGCCCGAAAATTGCCTGATAACTTCAATGAGGCTAAATTCATCACATTCAGTATGCTCATATTCTGTGCTGTATGGATCACATTTATTCCAGCTTATGTCAGCTCTCCAGGGAAATTTACTGTAGCTGTGGAAATCTTTGCTATTTTAGCGTCAAGCTTTGGTCTGATTCTCTGTATTTTTGCTCCTAAGTGTTTTATTATTGTTTTTAGGCCAGAGCAGAATACCAAAAAACATCTAATGGCTAAAGTACCAACAAAAGCCCTCTGAGACACAAACACAACTCTCATTATTTATACATATATATATATGAAAATCAGATATCGCACATTCTGAGATTTTACTGTCACACCACTGAAATAAATGTTTTTACATGTTTGTGGTATATGCATAAATGAATATGGTATATTGTGCAATTTCAAAAAAAAAAAAAAAAAGAAAAGAAAGAAATCTTAAATATAATTTGGATATTTGTTGTGTTTTAAGTGCACATGATATACATTTATAAATACACATATTTGCCTAATGGATGATGTATAATCGTATACCTCATACAGTATATTCAAGATATATATAAATATATAAATATAAATATATAATATAAACATATATATATATATACATACATATATATATATATATATATATATATATATATTGCTATAATGTTATATATTTATTTTAACCAAAAACATTATTAAAAACAGTATTAAATTAACATAAAATATCAAGCAATAAATAAAGAAATGAATAACTATTTTTTATCCACACCTGTGATATATATGTGCATGTATGATATAATGTAAAAATGGAAATGAAAATAGAGAAAAAAAAATGTCATGAAAGTTGGAAAAAAAAAATGGTGACTGGCTTGCTAATAGCACTGCAAGGTTTCTTTCATAAAATTTTCAGAAGGCATTCATAGAGTCTTAAAAAATTTCATTTTATTAACTGCCACACTCATGTACTGATCACAAAGGTGCAGAAAGAAATGAAAAACAAAAGAAAGGAAAGAAAACTAACTAATAAATGAAATATCAGCACACTACTGAGTTCTGGGCCTCAGATGTTCCTCAAGGGATCCCTCACCAGAACTAACTCAGCCATAGAAAATTTAAACCCTTCAACGACCCAGATCAAACCATTTTATATTTACAGGGGGTCTCACAGGATCTCGATTCAAAATTTCGTACATCAAACCTCAAAAAAAAAAAAAAAAAAAAAAAAAAAAAAAAAAAAAATATATATATATATATATATATATATATATATATATATATATATATATATTCTGGAGACATATATATATATCAATATTATATAAGTCACAAGGAGTCCCAGTAAATGCCCCGGAGGGTGGATTTATTTACAAGTGAGTCAGATTTAAGAGAAAGGTCCAGATGGGTGCTCCGGTGCCATGAGTGCTCTCTTCCTTCGTCCCAGTGCAGTAGGTCTGTGCTGTGCTCCTGTGGGGCTGGTTGGTCACATGCTGCTGTCTGTGGGAGAAATGAGAAGGCAAGTTAATGCTCAGTCTATATATAGACTTCGGGAGGATCGGGTGGAGAATCTGGCCCAGCAGCCAGTGGTACCGAAAACTTTAATAAAAGAGCAGTTTCCTCAGTCTCTGGGTCTCAAGAGGAGGAGAGTTGTGATCTGTGCATCACAGGGTCACTTCCCCCCTCCTCTCTCACTAGCGGGCAGCAGTGGGTTGCCCAAGAGCACCCCCTCCTGCCCATTCGTGGAACCATGTACTGGCTGTAACATTCGAGTCCCCGCTTCATGTCGTCACACGCTGGGCTGTCACAAGCCTCAAGCCGGGACCTTGTGTTTTCTCCTACAGGAAAAAGTGTTAAATTTATCAGATGAGTGTTACACTTCAGTCCCCGTGTTCCACCATGCTGCCCCACCGTGGGTATGACTGTGGCTCCATTGGTTCCTCTGGCATGGTCTCTCTGAGCACGATAAGCGCTCCCCAGTCTGTCTCGGTGGCTCCTGCGGACCATCAGACTCGGCTACGTGACTCAGTTTGCCCGCCGTCCCTTCCTAGTTCAGGAGCATCCGGTTCAATTCACTTCGGTCAAGGCTGTTGATGCCCCTGTTTTACGTGCGAAACTCGCAGTCCTGCGACGCGATAGAGCAGGTCCCTCCAGACGATATGAGGTCAGGGTTTTACAGCCCTTACTTCATTGTGCCCAAGAAATGTGGTGGGTTACGACCAAACTTGGATCGGCGAGTTTTGAACCATGCGCTTCACACTCTGCCGTTCAAGATTTAAACACAGAAACGCATTTTTGAGTGCATCCATCCTCAAGATTGGTTTGCAGCGATCGACCTGAAGGACGCATACTTTCATATCTCAATCCTCCCACAGCACAGGCCATTCCTGCGGTTCGCATTCATGGAGGCAGCCCTTGTTCCTTTGAGAGAACAAGAGATGCGCATCCTCAACTATCTCAATGATTCAAAGTGGATTGGTCTCTCTGGCGAGATCCAAATTCGTTGGTCATCACAAATGTGACGTCTTCACCTTCCTTCAGGGAATGAGGGTTACATACGTAACCGAGACGTTCACTTGCAGAACGCAAGCTTCTGGAGACATAATACATAATGCTGAAGTAATAAAGTTTTTGGTAAAGGGGTGCAGAGCCATATTTTTTATATTATTGTTTTATGTTGAATGTAATTTCATATGTATAAAAAAGTTAATTTTTACACATTATGTATATATATGTATATAGAGAGTGCTCAGGTCCTCAGACTGGGCCGAAGGTTCACCTTCCAACAAGACAATGACCCTAAACACACAGCTAAAATAACAAAGGAGTGGCTTCATAACAACTCTGTGACTGTTCTTGAATGGCCCAGCCAGAGCCCTGACTTAAACCCAATTGAGCATCTCTGAAGAGACCTGAAAATGGCTGTCCACCAACGTTTACCATCCAACCTGACAGAACTGGAGAGGATCTGCAAGGAGGAATGGCAGAGGATCCCCAAATCCAGGTGTGAAAAACTTGTTGCATCTTTCCCAAAAAGACTCATGGCTGTATTAGATAAAAAGAGTGCTTCTACTAAATACTGAGCAAAGGTCTGAATACTTAGGACCATGTGATTTTTCAGTTTTTCTTTTTTTAATAAATGTGCAAAAATATCAACAATTCTGTCTTTTTCTGTCAATATGGGGTGCTGTGTGTACATTAATGAGGAAAAAAAAATGAACTTATATGATTTTAGCAAATGGCTGCAATATAACAAAGAGTGAAAAATTTAAGGGGGTCTGAATACTTTCCGTACCCACTGTCTATATATATATATATATATATATATATATATAGTTATATATGTGTGTATATATATATATATATATGTGTGTGTGTGTGTGTGTGGGTGTGTGTGTGCGTACAAATTTACTTTTTATACATATGAAATTACATTCAACATAAAACAATAATGGAAATAAACTGAAACACAAAAATGGACTTTATACATAATACATCCAAAGAACAAACAAACCAAACCCAGATGGTCCTCAACTTCATTTCCCATAATTTCCAGCAAAGACTATAAAGGACATCAGGAAATGCTGCGATCTTTTAATAACAGGCCTTTGTTCCATGCTGCAGTCATGGATCCTGGCGGAACCGCGGGTAAGATGGACAATAGTTCAAAATAATAATAAAAAAAAAAAATTAAACCCAACTTTGTCTAGCTGTGGTTTTATTTGGTCACTAGTGTGCACTCTAGTAATGAATTGTGTCGTGCTTTGATCTTTAATGCGCGCATAAAGAGACAACATGCACTTCTAACACAAAATGTTTGGGTAAATAATATTAAAGAAACAAAAATAAATGCATAGGAATTTATAAACAAGCAAACAAACAAAGCAAAATAAATATATTCTACAAAGAAATTAAATAAATTAAAAAAGAAAACTAAAACAATTGAAATAAAATAGCCTACTGTATGTACAAACCCGATTCCAAAAAAGTTGGGACACTGTACAAATTGTGAGTACTGGAACAATCTCTGTGCGTAAGGGTTAAGGCTGGAAAACCATACTGGATGGTCGTGATCTTCGGGCCCTTAGATGGCACTGCCTCACATACAGGAATGCTACTGTAATGGAAATCACAACATGGGCTCAGGAATACTTCCAGAAAACATTGTCGGTGAACACAATCCACCGTGCCATTCGCTGTTCCCGGCTTAAACTCTATAGGTCAAAAAAGAAGCCATATCTAAACATGATTCAGAAGCGCAGGTGTTTTCTCTGGGCCAAGGTTCATTTAAAATGGACTGTGGCAAAGTGGAAAACTGTTCTGTGGTCAGACGAATCAAAATTTGAAGTTCTTTTTGGAAAACTGGGATGCCATGTCATCCGAACTAAAGAGGACAAGGACAACCCAAGTTGTTATCAGTGCTCAGTTCAGAAGCCTGCATCTCTGATGGTATGGGGTTGCATGAGTGCGTGTGGCATGGGCAGCTTACACATCTGGAAAGGCACCATCAATGCTGAAAGGTATATCCAAGTTCTAGAACAACACATGCTCCCATCCAGACGTCGTCTCTTTCAGGGAAGACCTTGCATTTTCCAACATGACAATGCCAGACCACATACACAATTACAACATCATGGCTGCATAGAAGAAGGATCTGGGTACTGAAATGGCCAGCCTGCAGTCCAGATCTTTCACCCATAGAAAACATTTGGCACATCATAAAGAGGAAGATGCGACAAAGAAGACCTAAGAGAGTTGAGCAACTAGAAGCCTGTTTTAGACAAGAATGGGACAACATTCCTATTCCTAAACTTGAGCAACTTGTCTCCTCAGTCCCCAGACGTTTGCAGACTGTTATAAAAAGAATAGGGGATGCCACAAAGTGGTAAACATGGCCTTGTCCAAACTTTTTTGAGATGTGTTGATGCCATGAAATTTAAAATCAACTTATTTTTCCCTTAAAATTATACATTTTCTCAGTTTAAACATTTTTATATGTCATCTATGTTGTATTCTGAATAAAATATTGAAATTTGAAACTTCCACATCATTGCATTCTGTTTTTATTCACAATTGTACAGTGTCCCAACTTTTTTGGAATTGGGTTTGTATATAGTGTGGCCTTAGCCATCACAAACACATTAAAAAGACTTCTCAAAATAATGTGATGTTCTTATGATACAATAACAAAATCATCATTGACAAACAAGACAAACACTCTGAAAATAAAAATCTTAACTTGGTTAACTTGTGGGTTACACTTTACTTGAAGGGGTGTGCATAAGACTGACATGACACCTTCATAATCATGACATGATACACATCATGAATATGAAGGAGGTTTTATGCATGTTTATGACAACTGTCATTTAGTGTCATTCGCTCAGTTATGCCATTTTTAAAGCAAAGATGACACTGTTTGACCTAACCCTAACCCTACTGCTAACCCATAATGAAGACATCTCCAACAATGTCATCTTTGCATTAAAAATTACATGATGAATGACACTTAATGACAGTTGTCATAAACGTGCATAAAACCTCCTTCATATTCATGACGTGTCTCATGTCTTGATTATAAAGGTGTCGTGTCAGTCTTATGCACACGCCTTCAAGTAAAATGTTACCAACTTGTGTCTAATAAGTTTTCTGAACTCAGAATTTTACATTTACACTTTCAAATTTTTAGTTTTATGCTCCAAAAGTTTGTATTCACCATTCTGGCACATCCGTCATTTGTATCAACAGTTCCTTGAAAGAAGTAGGGACTGCAGCGGTGTGAATTTTGGAGTGCAGTCTGGATATCTGAGTAGTCTCCACTGATCTATAATAAAGAACATTAAATTGATCAGTGGTACTCTCATACCATATATTTATATACATATAAATATCTATTGTCTCATACGATTATTATTATTATTATTATTATTTAGATGAGGAGCGGCACAGAGCATCGTCGTCATCATCATCATCCTCTTCAGCAGGACACTCAAGGCAGCTTAATCGAAGTGAAGTGTGGCCAAGTATGGTGACTCATACTCTGAATTTGTGATTTGAATTTAACCCATCCAAGTGCACACACACAGTAGTGAATACACATATGGAGAAGTGGGCAGCCATATTGCTGCGGCGCCCGGGGAGCAGTTGGGGGTTCAGTGCCTTGCTCAAGTGTCTCACCTCAGTCGTGGTATTGAGAGTGGAAGAGAGTGCTGGTTATTCACTCCCCCACCGACAATTCCTGCCGGACCTGAATAGATGCAAGTTTTAATCTTGCACAGTATAGAACAGTTCTGTATTAGATTGCTGATGTTTTTTTTATATGTCACTATAGACTTAACTTACTGTTATTTGCATGTCTGTAATGCACGAAACAAGTTACGTTGGGAAATGTTATAATATGTAATGTAGTTTGATTGAGTATTTTGATTGCTTTTGTACATTTATACCTAAACATATTCAATTAGGTTACATGCGATTCTGGCAAAGATCTCAGACTGATCTTTATTTTGCAGCAGGGCTCAAATGTTAATAAACAACCCGTTCTCACTCCCAAGGAGTCAAAAACTGAAGCATGGTCAAGCGCCTTTAGCATCACTATGAAGACGTCAAAGGTGCCCCTCGGTGTGACTATATAGATGAACTAGGACCTATATTGCTTTCAGTGGGAAACTTTTGGCGAATTCTGAGTATGGGTCACCATACTTGGCTGTATGTCTGGAAACCTGTTACTATAGGGGCATGGTAAGCATCAATAGCAACCATGTACACTTTTAAAGTGAAGAGGGATAACCCTGTGGCAAACCGATCTTGTAGAAATTCCAGCACTGGGCCAACAGGGCAATTAACAGGGTCTAACTGACGGTTGTTACACCATGAAGTGAAAAGATGCAACTTAGCAGTATAAGATTTCCTAGTGGAGGGAGCCCTGGATAGGAGTATGGTCTCCACTACCTCAGTATAGAGGCCTGGAAGCTAAGAGTTGTGCCCCCTCAGAGGCCACACCCTCAGTTTCCATAACTCCAGATGGGGGTGAAAGATGGTGCCCCCCGCCTGAGAGAGGAGATCCCGACGGACGGGAATCTCCCATGGAAGGTCTTCGAGTAGGGCTGCCAGGTCCGCAAACCATGTTAGGCTTTACCATACGGGCTACAAAACAGAATATAGCAATCCTGGCAACTGTATTTGCAATCAATTACACCAACATTCAACTCCCAATATGTAGATTATTTGCTCCTCCAAAAAAATGCACAAGCTACTGCCAATAAAAATATGGCTGTATTTAAAACAAAAACATACTCACACTGCAAAAAATATCATATAAAATAACCCCCCAACAAAGCTGGAATGAGAAGATAAACAAGAACTAAAATGTGTATGCTGCTGATAGCATGAAAATGTACTGCTGATATAAAATAATGTGCTTGAAAGCAACCTCATAAGGCAGGAGAGAGATGAAATGATAAAATCCCCCCAAAAAACAGATCTATTGCCAAGACATATGTACTGCTGCTGCTCTGTTTAGCCATGATAACCTGCATGTTTGCGATTATACGTGAGCCTGGGCCTGCATGGAACGACTGGCTTAAATCTGGCATTATATATATATTATATATGTGTGTACCTATATCAGTATATATATAGATAGCGTAAAACTAGTATACTTGACTGAAAGGGATACATTATACCCCAAACAGAATATAAATATTTTGTCATTAATCACTTACCCCCCTAGTTATGCTGTATTTGTAGATTATAAAAGCTGCGTTGCAAGCAAGTAACACAATTTACTGCCATTATGGTGCTGTGTGTATTTAAAACCGGGAGGCCTGTGAAATTGCATCCCAGAGCCCCCCAAGTAAAGCTGGAGTGTCAAGATCCATAAAACTAAATTTGTAAGTCGTAATCAGAAAATACTCCTGATATAAAATCTGGGTTGATATGAAACCTCGAAAGGCATAAGA
Organism: Cyprinus carpio; assembly: GCF_018340385.1. Lineage (NCBI taxonomy): Eukaryota > Metazoa > Chordata > Actinopteri > Cypriniformes > Cyprinidae > Cyprinus > Cyprinus carpio. Next base: position 13,693,611 of record NC_056589.1, read on the forward strand.
GAGATTTATTCAACATTTCCTTTGTCAACAAACTCTTTTATTGCGCCACAAGGTATGCACTGTTTCTCTTTCAAATCAAAGCTAAATGTTTGTAAAAACAGCGCCTCCTGCATGTGGAATGGCTTAACACAGAAGATTATACGCAGCATTGCTGATATGGAGAGACACAGTTAAGAGTGTTGATGAAGGAATAGTTGACTAAAGTCGTTATATTTGTTTACTCCACCCCACAAAAATTTTGTCCCGTTGCTTCATTATAACCCATGATTGCCAAACCCATAAAAGCTGGAGTCATTTCGATAACGACTTTCATACCTTTTATGGACCTTGACACTGTTAAAAACTGTGTGTCATAGTCAATATAGCTCAAACTTACCTAGGTAGAAACATGCACTATGCGTGTCATTATAAACAGGAATCACATTGTAAGCTGACAGATGAATTCCCTCCCAGCAACCACCTGACCTGAGCAAATAGTAAAATTTTGTCATTTATTAGACATCATACTTAATATTCCGAAAGTATCTCACAAGTTCGCCCTGCAGATAATAAAGCGTGATAAATGGTATGCGTATTTGGCGTGCTGTCCGGGGATTTTGCCCAGACCCAGAGCACTCCCCCTACTAAGGTAGGAACAGGCTGATGGTGAGGAGTCAGGGTGGAGGAGGGATCCTGAAAGACTGTAGAGAGAATAAAGGTAAGACGGCTTAGGCTATTTATAGAGGTTCTCTCTCAAGCTGATAGGATAGACCATGGGTGCCCAACCCTGCTCCTGGCAGTCGATTGTCCTGCAAAGTTCAGCTCCAATCCTAATCAAACACACCTGAAGCAACTAATTAATGTCTTCAGGTTCACTTAAAAATTAAAGGCAGGTGTGTTTGATTAGGGTTGAAGCTAAACTTTGCAGGACAGTTGATCGCCAGGAGCAGGGTTGGGGCACCCTTGGGATAGACGATGTGATTGTTGATAATGAATTGGCCGGGTTAATTATCTGTACATGCTCCTCCCGAACTTTGTTAATAAAAAATAATTTGATCCCCTGTTCCTCTCGACTCGTCTGGCTCCGCCCAGCTATGTATCTTGTCACTGCTGGTTCCGCCCCAGCTTAGAATCTCCTCCGTCTCCTGAATCTCCTGCATCTCCTGTGTATCCTGAATCTCCTACATCTCTGCTGCTTCTGCCCAGCTTCTGTTCTTCTAAGTTTCTACCCAGCCTCCCTCTCCCACCTCCTCTTCGCGATAACACTTGTTCCTCTGCCTCAACTCCACTTACTCCCATCAGTCCCTCAGCTCATCCTTAGCCTGCTCCACCTTGTTGTGCAGATCCGCTTCAGGCCTTCCAGTCCCCAGCTCCACCTTGACATGTTGAGCTGGGGAAGCATTGCTCCCTGTCTCCATTCCAGCCTCTGAGCCCTGGACTCCTCCTTGTCCCTCTGACCCATTGGCTCCTCCTTGGCTCCTTGCTCCCTCATCTCCAAGGTGACCCATCATCCCACCAGGTCCACCGGGCTCCCTTGTCCCTCTAGCTCTGCCTTAGTCAGTCATAGACCTGCCTCTGCCTCGGGATGTCACTCCTCCAGCTTCACCTTGTCCCTCCATTCCTCTGACTCCACCTGGCTCCTCCTTCCTTCCAGCTCTGCCTTTGTCAGCAGTTGGTCTGGTCACCGGATCAGTCACATGAGCTGTAAGCTTCTCCTTGGCCCTCTGGACCTGCAGTGTCACCCTGGCTCTTTGGCTCTCAGTCTTCGCCTTGGGCTCCACCTCCATCAGCCCCCTGGTCTTGTCAACCCTACTTCACCATGGCTGCAGACCTGCAGCTAAGTTTGTGTTCTTTCAATTTAATGAAGAGGTCATGCCATGATGCATGAGTTTTCTATTGATCATGTCTTCACGTGATATGAATTCACAGGCCAGAGTTCATCTGTCATGGTCACATCAGTCTCTTCTCCCATTCACATGCAATCATCACAGTCTCCAGAATTCTAATCACTTACATCTGTTCCTCATCACCACTCCCATCAGAGCATTACAAAACCACACACAACCAGTCACTCAATAGCTGGATCTCAATTCATGGGCTACGTCCTTTAAAGGCTGCATGTGAAAGCCAATTGCATCACGGCATCGTGACATAGGCTGTCCCAATTCAAAGACTGCATCATATGAAAGCTGCATTTGAAGGCCGATTGCGTCACGGTGGCACAATGAAGACCATCCCCATTCAGTATGCATCCTCTGAAGGCTGCATTTGAAGGCTGATTGCGTCACCGCGGCGTGACGAAGGCTGCTGCAATTCGAACGCGACTTCATATGCGCCCTCCATTTCTCCAGCTAATGAAGGATACATCTGATGGATCCTTTGCAGCTTATCCTATCCAAGAATTCATAGTGCGCCGGTGGTGATGGAACTTTTATTAAAAAAAAATTGTGGGTGATGGTTCTGTGGCGGCTGACGAATACACTTAGAAATGTAAATATTGTGTTTTAATTTACTCAAATAGCTAGTGAAACAAATGTTAAAACTCAGGGGTCTTAAAAAATATGATCAGATTCATTTGTTAGCTGGTCTGAGGCAAGATTTCATGTACTTATTATATTGAGGGCTGAATTTGATAATTCCTGTAGACAAAAACTGAGCCAATGTGGATCAGAGGTAAGACATTACCCATCTGTAATATTTACACTAGGACCTCTTGTGTTCACAACAATTAGCCCTCACCCATTTATAATGCCCACAACAATAAGACAAGTAGGCCTATAAGGCTACTTAATGAAAATAAATAGTTCTATTCTAAAAGTTCTTTTTACAACTAATTACAAAATAACTTTAATTCAACATCAGAAAAACAACATCAAAATTTAATTAACAATACATAAAATGGATTGAAAAAAAAAAAAAAAAACATTTGTATATACACTTTCATATAGCTGAGCAGTGAGACCCTGGTGGTGCTGCTGGACCTGGACGGGCTGCCATAGAGAGCCTGGTATGGCCTTTGCAGGCTGGGCATTATCTGGGATAGTCTACAGAGTGTTTGAGTGCGTATTTCCACTGTCCAGCAGTGAGGTTCAGGTTTATCCTGCAGTAAAGGGGCCTGGTCTGATTTAAGGAAATGAGGAAGGGTCTAATTGTGTAGAAATATGACAAAGTAATTGGTGGAAGAAATATGAGTTACTTTAGTAATGTACTTTTAGTAACTACTATTAGCAAATTGAGGAAAAAAATGTATGCATTTAAAACATTAAGTAAAAGTGTTATCCTTCATACTGTAATGTACTTAAGGTATGAAGAGTAAAAGTAGCCTATGTATTCTGCAGAAAAAACTTCATATATAATGGTCTTGCATTAATATTACTGCTGCACTACAGTGTACTGTATGTTGCATTTTACTTCTGAATATGTTCAAGGTTGTTACATTTAAAATACTTTATATAGGCCTTCTGTTGGGCAATTTAATGTACAACAGTGCATGGTATTTTAAAGGACCATGTTTTTGTATTGTAACTGACCTGTTTGAAGAAGAAAAAAAATCAGTAGCCTACTTCTCATTTGAACGTGAATACTTAATTAATGTATTTCATTACAATCCAGCACTTTGTTATTTTGCAGATGAAACGAACCAAGTTCATTGCTAGAATATTAACAAACAGTTGCTACAACTGCGAACCATATCAAGACTGCTTCTGAAGAACTCAGACCAGTCTAGCCTACGGAGGACTGTTCTTGTTGCCTAGCAACTGTGACAGCTGGCGTTGACGAGCGGCAGCAACGTTTGTAATTGAACTTTTTATGTTCAGCTGCATAAATCGAAACAGGGTTGAAAACCTGTTAAAATATGTTCACTATGGTCCATTTATGTACATAATAATCAATAATACAATAAACAACATAAAATCACATTTTGGTAAGATATAAGTCATTTAATCGCTTTATATTTTCATGTCATTACAATATTATATTAGTTAGTTGAAATCCAATGCTTACATTTAAAGTGTAATTCGGTAATTAACAGTCAAAAACTAACAATTCAGCCTCCAGTTATTTTAATTTTCATTAACAAAAAACATATATGGCAGCTCTCTTCTCGCACCATTGCTATGTGACAGGAGCACCAATCGGGAACACCTGCTGGCTCAATCAGGAAATCCTGCGAAGGCTAGACTCGGAACGTCCTTCAAACATCCTGCATTGGCCGCATCCATCGAAGGACCTGTCCTCTGAAGGATGCAGTCTTTGAATTGGGACACAGCTAATGTCTAGGAAATTACTAACCTATGCTACTCACTGGAGAAGCCTGTGCACTTACCTTTTCCCCACACTCAGTCACCAACATCAAATCTGCAGCACTCTCCAATGCCATACCTCCAGCAATCTTTGCATCCTTAAGTATTACCTCTGTGCTGATCTCCTTGTCTCATACTCATCCTCGTGTGTGCTGCTCTGCCTTTGGAAAGACTGTTATCCAGTTATCATCTTCTGTCATCCTCTGGTTCGTTATGTTGTTATCTTGCACTCAACTGTTTTTATTTAAGTTCTTGTAAATAAATATCTGCATTGGATTCAAATGTATTTTGTTTCTTCTCGATTGCTATCACCTGACATCACCAAACCCAAACTTTTGAATGCAGCAAAATGAGAAATTTCTCTGCATTAGCTTATATGTCTGGTCTCCCACAAATCGCAAATGTATAAATGGAAGTCAGCGGAGTGGACAGTGAAGTGTGACCACCTTTTTCCCAAAAGCAACTATGGTCACAAGTTTCATCATTACCAATAGAGTTCAATGGCACTAACAACCTTAGTTAGAAAACAATGCTTTTGGGAAACGCTCCCCAGTTCCTTGACACCAGTGAAGGCCTGCAGCCAGTGGTGAGCACAAAGAGTACAGTTTCTTTTAGAATAATTAGGTGTAACCCCTCTCTCCCGGGTCCTCATCGCCACACCTCGTACTTGCTCTGAGTGGGCCTCGAACCCGGGTCTCCGGCATGGGAGGTAGACGCAGACGACAGGGTTACATTTTACATAGGCTTAAATGCATAAATTGAGTTTCTTTCTAAATAAATCTGCATACTTTTCATGGCAGGTATTCTACCTAGTGAAATGTTTTGTGACCCTGTTTCAGATTTCTCATGTAATGTGCAAACCACAACTTCAGAATAACCCAAGACATACCAGTTGTGTAGTGTGAAAAGAACAGCAGTACAACCATTTTTAAAGCTGCATAGTGTGTGTCCATCCTAAGTCATTATTCAAAATCAACCATTATATAAATATATAATGGTTGATTGAAATAATAAATACAGATAATTTGTTGTAAAGATTTGTTGTGTGCAATTTTATTATTTATTTATTTATTGTTTCCCTCAGGTTATAGATTGTAAAGGTCAATGATTATCTTTCTAATATCACATTCCTTCTTTGAATTTCTCTTTAATTTATAAGAATGACATATCTTGGAAGATTTGTCCCACCATCAACCATAACCCCATACACTGCTAAGAAAGAAAGAGAATTTGGTTGATGCTTTGTTTTATGACATATAAATTAGATTTGTTATTATTATTATTATTATTATTATTATTATTTTAAATATACAATTCACTTTTGATGTCCATTTGTAGTGACAAATATGGCAAAAATATTATATAACCTCCTTAAAGGGATACTCCATCCCAAAATGAAAAGTTTGTCGTTAATCACTTACCCCCATGTCATAAAAAAAACACTTAAAATCAAAACACGTATTCTTGACACAATATAAGATATTTTGGATGAAAACAGGGAGGCTTGAGACTGTCCCATAGACTACCAAATAAATAACAGTGTCAAGGTCCAGGAAAGTATGAAAAGCATCATCAGAATAGTCCATCTGCCATCAGTACTTTTTGTACAGTAAGAAAACAAAAATAACAACTTTATTCAACAATTCCTCTCCTCTGTGTCTCTCCAAATCAGCATAGCGACATTTTGGCAAATCTGGCTAGTACACAGATGGCGTTCGTGCTTCTGTGTCAGTGTCACGGAACGCTCGACAACGCCTCCTCCTGGTTTCACCAGATCCCTCTCTCCTGCGTATTAGGACCGCTTTTCCTATTACCCACCTCTGCTCATTATCTCCTGATTAATCTCCTTATCATTGCATGATTATCACATGTGTAACCTCAGCTCCCCTTTATCTGGACTGCTCTGCTGATCATTCATTTGTGAAGTCTTGATTTACCCAATCTCTGCCTCTAGCTTGTTTCTCGTGTTTGTTCTTGTGATTTTGACTTGGACTCTAATCTCGTTTGTGAACCTAAGCTGCCAGCCCTTTTGACCCAAGCCTGTTTGAGTTATGATTCTTGGATTGCCCTTACCTGTGTGCTGTTTTGAATAATTTATACTGGCCTTGCCGAGTCTCCTTGAGTTCTATGACTGTCTATCTCTGCTGGCTTACCTGTGTTAATAAAATACTGCAGATGGATCCGACCGCCTCAGCCTCTTCATCACAGAAGACTTCACCTAAACAGGATCCAGCAGATTTCCATCGACTGGCCTCTGAGGTATCCTCTCAAGCTAATGTGCTGGCTGCCCATCAGCAACAGCTGGTCAAATTAACACCTCTCACCGAGGAGCTCGTGAGATCTGTCCGAGCCCTATCCTCGCCGAGCACGGCTGAGAATCAAGCTCCGAGTCCCGCTGCACCTGTTACCGTTCCACCTGCCGTGAGTAACAATTCAAACCAGCCTAAATTATCCCTTCCCGAGAAATTTGATGGCTCACCTTCTGCCTGTAAGGGATTTTTGTTGCAGTGCAGCTTGTATTTTGACCAGCAGACACAGTCCTACCCCACTGATGAGAGCCGCATTTCCTTCATATGCTCCCTACTCACCGGCCGAGCTCTGGAATGGGCTACTGCACTCTGGTATGGAGGTCAGCTCTCTTTCCCCTCTTATGATGAGTTTTTAACCCAATTTAGAAAGGTGTTTGAACATTCAGCGGGAGGAAAGGATCCAGGAGAACTACTGCTCACGTTACGCCAGGGTAATTCTACCGCAGCGGACTACACACTCTCTTTTCGGACCCTCGCAGCTCAAGCTGGATGAGAGGAGGAACCTCTTAAGCTCCTGTATCGCAAGGGACTCAACTCGGACCTCCAGGGAGAGCTGGCGTGCCGCGACGACGGTAAATCCTTGAATCAAATTATGGAGCTCGCTATCCGCCTCGACAACTTGATTCGCTCCCGACGCACACCTCTCAGGTCCAGTTTCTTTGAGTGTTCTTCCCCCAGCACGGAGTCGGAGCCCATGCAGATTGGTTACACACGCCTCTCTACGGCGGAGCGGGAGAGGAGACGCCGTAATCATCTCTGCATGTATTGCGGAGAGGCGGGACATCTGAGAGCTACCTGTCCGGTTAATCCAGCGCTCAAGAATTCTGCTGCGGTGAGTTCTAATCACTCTTCTAAATTATTCTCTGTGGATAGTTCTTTGAAGTTTAACGGACAAACTTTAAACGTAAAAGCCTTGATTGATTCTGGAGCTGCTGGAAATTTTATCGACCTTGCATTTGCCAAAACTCATCATGTTTCTCTCCTCGCATGTGAGTCTGATGTGACCGTGGAAGCACTGGATGGACGCCTCCTGGGGTCTGGAGAGGTGCAATACACCACGCAACCCCTCACGCTCAGCTTCGGGACACAGCATTCTGAAACTATCCAATTCTTCACGATTCACTCGCCTGGGCATCCAATAATCTTGGGGCTTCCATGGCTAGAGAGACATAACCCCCAGATTTCCTGGTCAGATGGGAGAATATCCCGGTGGTCCGCATTCTGTCAGATCAACTGTATGGCTGCTGTCCCAGGTTCTGAACTCCACAGCGCTTCCCTCAAGGGAGTGGATTTTCAGAGAATTCCCCCCGAATACCACGATCTAGCTCTGGCTTTCAGCGAAACCGAAGCCTCTCATCTTCCGGCTCACCGTGCTGGCGACTGTGCCATTGAGCTTTTGCCTGGGGCTGTACCTCCACGCGGAAGAGTTTACCCGCTGTCACAACCTGAAACAGAAGCCATGAGGGCGTACATTGACAAACAGCTGGCCAAAGGTTTCATTACTACCTCTACATCACCGGCTTCCGCCGGATCCTTTTTGTTAAGAAGAAGGATGGGGGTCTTCGGCCGTGCATCGACTATCGTGGTCTTAATGAAGTGACAGTGAAGTACCGCTATCCTCTCCCGTTAGTCCCAGCAGCCCTGGAGATGCTTCGTACTGCCCGCTACTTTACCAAGCTGGACTTAAGGAACGCATACAACCTGATTCGCATACGGAGTGGTGACGAGTGGAAAACTGCGTTTTCTACTACATCCGGGCACTACGAATATCGGGTAATGCCTTTCGGCCTGTCAAACAGTCCTTCAGTTTTTCAAGCCTTTGTAAATGAAATTTTCCGGGACATGTTACATCAGAGAGTTATTGTCTACATTGATGACATTTTGATTTATTCTGATTCCCTTGAGGAGCATGTCCAAGATGTTCGTGCGGTCCTCAAGCGCCTGATTGATAACCAGCTCTATGCCAAGCTCTCCAAGTGCGAGTTCCTCCAGACACGTATCTCCTTTCTGGGCTATATTATCAGTGCGGACGGAGTTCTGATGGATGACAGCAAGGTCAAAGCCGTGGTGAAGTGGCCCCAACCTTCCTCTGTTAAGGAGCTGCAATGCTTTTTGGGCTTCGCCAACTTTTACCGCAGATTCATCCGCAACTTCAGTGTATTTGCATCTCCCCTCACATCTCTGCTTCGAGGAGGGGGTAAATATTTTAAGTGGACAACGGATTGTGCTGCGGCCTTTGCTCAGCTCAAGGAGAAATTCACTTCTGCTCCTATTCTCCATCACCCGGATCCTGAGAGGGAGTTTATCATTGAAGTGGATGCATCTAACACAGGAGTGGGGGCTGTGCTGTCTCAGCGGTATGGTAACCCTGCGAAAATGTTCCCCGTGTGCCTTCTACTCTCGCAAGCTCAACTCTCCAGAACGCAATTATGACGTGGGTAATCGCGAACTCCTGGCCATGAAGACCACCTTTGAGGAGTGGAGGCACTGGCTGGAGGGAGCTCGTCAGCCTTTTACAGTGCTCACTGATCACAGGAATCTGGAGTACATCAGGTCAGCTAAGCGTCTGAATGCTCGCCAGGCTCGCTGGTCTCTGTTCTTTTCAAGATTCGATTTTAAGATCACCTACAGGCCGGGCTCCCAGAACGGCAAAGCGGACGCCCTGTCCCGACAGTTTGATGGTCCCAGTGAAGAATTTAAGCCTGAACCCATTATTCCCCCTGCACTAATCGTGGCTCCTGTCCAGTGGGACATAATCTCTGAGATCACGGCGTCTCTAAGTAATCATCCCGCTCCGCCAGAATGTCCCGCTGACCGTCTCTTTGTTCCGTCCGGGCTCTGCCACCGTGTGCTTCAGTGGGTTCACTGCACCCCTAGCGCGGGTCATCCTGGTATCGCGGCCACCATACAGTTGGTTTCCAATCGCTTTTGGTGGGCTTCACTCCAGTCTGATGTCATAAAGTTTATTCATCAATGCTCCGTTTGTAACACTGTGAAATCCTCCCATCTCAAACCCGCTGGATTATTACAACCTCTGCCAGTACCACAGCGTCCCTGGTCGCACATCGCAGTGGATTTTGTAACGGATCTGCCTCCATCCCAGGGGTTTACGACCATCCTCTCCGTGGTGGACCACTTCTCTAAGTCCTGCCGTTTTATACCCCTGACTGGCCTGCCCACGGCCTTACAGACAGCCGAGGCTCTTCTCAACCAAGTGTTCCATCTCTTTGGTCTGCCTGAAGACATTGTCACTGACCGCGGGTCCCAGTTTACCTCCCATGTCTGGAGAGAGTTGTGTTCTGGTTACCATCCCCAGGCCAATGGGCAGGCTGAACGTCTAAACCAGGATTTGATTCGATTTCTAAGAACTTACTGCCACCAGAATCAGCAGGACTGGAGTCGCTTTCTGGCTTGGGCGGAGTATGCCCAGAATTCCCTGTTAAAGCCTGCCACTGGTCTAATGCCTTTTCAATGTGTTTTAGGTTTCCAGCCTCCCCTCTTCCCGTGGGCCGGGGAGCCATCCGACCTCCCAGCAGTAGATGCATGGCTCCGGCGCAGCGAGGCCACCTGGGATGCTGCTCACGTTCACTTGCAGCGCGCCATTCGCCGTTACCAGCATCAGGCAGAAGGCGATCAGGCGTGGGGGTCCCAGGTACCTACCCGGCCAGTGGGTGTGGCTCTCTGCACGAGATCTCCGTCTCAAGCTCCCGAGCAGGAAACTATCTCCTCGTTTCGTCGGGCCATTTAAGATTCTGTGTCAGATAACACTAGTTTCTTTTCGTTTGGCACTCCCTGCTCACTACAAGATCTCAGGACATCCTGGATCCCACATTAACTGCTGCTTTTCACCGAGACCACCCAGAACTACCCTCACAAAAACCCCGTCACAGACCCCGCCGTTGGCCAGGTCCTTGCTTCCGGAGCCGCTCGCAGGGGGGGGGGCTCTGTCACGGAACGCTCGACAACGCCTCCTCCTGGTTTCACCAGATCCCTCTCTCCTGCGTATTAGGACTGTTTTTCCTATTACCCACTTCTGCTCATTATCTCCTGATTAATCTCCTTATCATTGCATGATTATCACCTGTGTACCCTCAGCTCCCCTTTATCTGGACTGCTCTGCTGATCGTTCATTTGTGAAGTCTTGATTTACCCAAACTCTGCCTCTAGCTTGTTTCTCGTGTTTGTTCTTGTGATTTTGACTTGGACTCTAATCTCGTTTGTGAACCTAAGCTGCCAGCCCTTTTGACCCAAGCCTGTTTGAGTTATGATTCTTGGATTGCCCTTACCTGTGTGCTGTTTTGAATAATTTATACTGGCCTTGCCGAGTCTCCTTGAGTTCTATGACTGTCTATCTCTGCTGGCTTACCTGTGTTAATAAAATACTGCAGATGGATCCGACCGCCTCAGCCTCTTCGTCACAGTCAGCCGCGCCACAAGGATACATTTTTTACGAGTATTTATGCTTTGGTTTGAAAGCAAACAGTGCATCAGCGCAGTGCGACTGACACAGAAGAGCGTACGCCATCTGCGTACTAGTCAGATTTGCCAAAATGGCACTACACTGAGATTGTTTGAGATTGTTTCTCAAATCTTTGCATAACTATATCAGAATCTACCAATGCTGTGGAAAAAATAAAGCATATACCCAAATAGGAAATAAAGCAATTATTGAATAAGCATGTGTCCTATTCTGTGTCCTAAATTCCTGAAATTTTCTCATATTTAAGGGCAGTCACTGCAATTTATGAAAGAAATGAATTAAATCTGTAGGTGGGTGTGAAAAAAATAAAATAAAATAGATGTAACCCCCATTGTAATTGTTAATATTTTCATCAGTAACTGTAATTGAATTACACTTTTTTTTCCTCAGTAACTGTGACTGATTACAAATACATGTATTTTGTAATTAAATTACGTAATTCCGTTACATGTAACTAGTCACTCCCCATCACTGACCACTGTATGCTGTGGCCTCTAGCCAAAAGTTAATCTTTCACTAGTCTGTAACCAGCAATTTAATTGCTCTCACAACATTATCAAGTTCATCAACTGATATCAGCTGTTCATTGTTCTTCTAGAAACACCAAATATCTGTGCAAAAGCTTCTACAGGAAAAACAGTGGTGAGAAGTTCTTTGGTCTTGCCTACTGATATCCAGACGTGATTGTCCCAAGTTACCCAAGGTGAAAGTTACTATGAATTGACCGTAGCCTTAAAAAATGTCATGTGGTGCGATCATGATTTATATTAAAATTATATAATTTCCTTAACATGCTTAACATTTTTAATATGTTCTCAGTAAAGTGTTTAAGAAACAAAGTATTTGCATTTAATTTGAGTTTTTGTAAATAATGATATCTTATTTTTGTTCTATAATTTCAGAGTTGAGACATGTGAAAGTGCACCACGTGGCATTAACTGCAGTCATTTCTTTAGCCCCAGTTATTTTTGTACTTTGCCTAATACTGACTGCTCAACTGACCCTATCACCAGGAGTTTGATTAACATGCAGTCTGACATATTAAAATGCATAATCCGTCATATAAATAAATAATAATAACAAATAACAGTGAAATTTGGCAGAAAAGATTTAAATAATTAATAATAAATAAATAATAATTACTAATAAACGCATAATTACCAAAACTAATTTTTTTTTTTTTTTGCATTTTTTCTCATGTTGTACAAAGATTAAACGTAAACCATCTGAAATGACCCAAATTGCATAAAAATCTATTTATGCTTCCATGGATCCTTAGCAAATTGGTATATGATGTAAAGTCCTATCTTTGAATGGATTTCAACATAAATGTCTCAAAATGGTAGTTTTTGATTATCACACCACATGATTTTTCATAAAATATTTACATAGGATTACAAAACACTTTGAAAATCATGCCAAATAGTGCATAACATTATTTTGAATAAATGTTTAATTTTAAATATGTTTACAAAAAAAAAAGGTTATGGAAGGACAGTCGCACCACATTATATTTTGAATAACAGAAAAATTACAAATAACTAATGTTTTTTTGAAGTTAAAGTGAGTTCATATATGAGAGAGGTCCTTCATATATATGACATCTTTTTTATGCATCTAAAAAAAAAGCAACTGGACATAAAATTTAGGCGTCAAACTATTGACCCATATACATTAATTGTATTGATTGACTTTAAATGTAGATGTGATGGAAATTTTTATAGCCAGATTTATAACCTCTATATATATTTTGTAAACTTTATATTTTTTTTTTTTTTTTTTGTGATCGACATTTTTATTGTTTTCGTAATGAAGGGGGGGGGGGGGGGGTGTTACAGACATATCCAAAATCATATGCGACAATATGAAAAAAAAAAAAAAAACTCACAATGGTAAGACAGTACATAAAATCACAGAAACATGTTCGGCAGGTGTTTCACAACAATGATTGCCTAGCTGTTGACCCTGGTCCAAGAGATTATCTTAGATGAAAAAGAGTTCCAAGCTTGTACAGTCACTGGTCGCGCCTTATTAAGTCGCGCAGTTGTATGTTCAAGGTTGACAAGACTATGGATCCAGAATGATTTCATACACAAATCTGGAAAGAACCAGAACTTTATATATGTTATAGGATCAATAATCATCATATTCAATAGTTTCTCTATGACTATGATTCCTATATAGGCTAAGTGTGTACGTGACTATATGCATGCAATGTCTTTTATACAACATATACAGTACATGCATTATAACAAAACAAGCAAAAACATATCATATTTAACTTACTAAACCAAATTTAAACAATTCATATTAAAAAAACAAAACTTGCAAAATTTTAAATAATGCCTAGTAAGCTTACATATCTGTCACAGTTCATGGGTTCAATGACTCATTCTCGCTCTCTCTCTGTAGCTGTGTCCCAAACTGAAGTGCGTGGACTCCAGAGTGCACATTTGAAGTGCGATTGCGTCACAGCGGCGCAACGAAGGCTGTCCCAAACTGAAGTGTGCAGACTCCGAAGTGCACATTTGAAGTGCGATCACAGCGTCACGACATAAGCTGTCCCAAAGTCAGGATGCACCCCCAGAAGACCGCATTCCAAGGCCGATTGCATCACCGAGGCACGACAAAGGCTGACGTAAATCGAAAGCAACGTCAAATGTGCCCTCTGTTTCCCAGGAAAATGAAGTGTACAGTAAGTGGCCAACCAGAGTGTGCTTTCTACCACCTTGAAACCACAAACTACCAAACAATCCCATCAAAGTGTAACGATTGTTGTCCCCAATGTGGCCTTAACACACCCCACACAACCGTCACAAATTTTGACACAATTTTCACAAATCGCCGTCAGCTTTGCCACGCTGGTGTGTTACATTTGATGGCTGCAGTCAGAGGAAAATGAAAGATAAACACTGTAATTAAAATATTTTATATTCACCGATGAAACTTTAGTAGCCTACTTAAAAAGTTTTGTTCATTTCTTAACTACTTAAGTTTTTTTTTTTTTTTTTTTTTGAGCGAATTTGAGTCATGACATGTCAATGGAAAACAAAAACTGTAATGTGAACACAAGAAGGGTCAGATGTGTTCTGCGAGGTCCTGGTAAAATGAGGTAAGAAAATCGCTATCTTTATTATCTTTCGGAAATAGTAAAGTATAATGTTACCAGAGTTTACAAATGGGTAAAGGAAATGGAACCTGCAGAAGATAAATACCTGTGTGTGTATTTTTGTATTGCTTTATCACAGATGCTCAAGTTAGATGCTCATCTGATGTTGTTGTGTTGCTGGTAAGTTGTGTTAATGTCTGTCTTTTAGAGATTTTTCCACATTTTCCTGATATGAATCCCATGCATTAGATGTGTTATATATATTTTTTTAATCTTATAATAGTCTCAAAGATAACATACTCTGTTCGTGTTTTCTGAAATATATAATTGCAAATGTCGGTACAATTATGAATTAATGAAAATGAATTTAAAAATGAATTAGGATTGTTTAAAGCAGTGGTTCTCAAAGTGTCGGGCTGCCTCTAGTGGTTACGCAGAGGAATCACTAAATTAAATATAAATTAATGTTAATACATTTTAATTTAATCTTTGAGTAAGGTTTTTATTTATTTATTTATTTATTTACATTTAAGTACAGTACAGTTATGTAACTTTTGTTATAACACATTTTAATTTAATCTTTAAGTTTTTCATTTACCTGTTTGTAAGCACAGTGCAGTGTTAATGTTCAAACTGTGTATTTACAATATTAAAGTGGCTGACAATAATAAATATTCCTATTAGTGATAAAACTGCCTCATTTTTTAACTGTTCATAGCTGTAGCTGTATAGTTATGCCTACTACGCTGCTGAAATTTAATGTTGGTCATTATGGTGGTACTTAGAGACAATTTTTTTCTAAAGTGGTACTTGGTATAAAAAGTTTGAGAACCACTGGTTTAAAGAAATGGTATAAATTGAAATCCTGCTTTTTTGAGAACTTTTCAGTAAACCATTTCTTCTTTCCCCTTTTAGAGTCATCAAGGATCCAGCTTATTATTGGCACATTGGTAAGAAATTGTTCATCTGCTACATTGCACTTCTGGTAGAGATTCATTGACCTTTTGTGATAGGCTGTGATTTTACTTAGTTTAATAAAAATGTACTTAATTTGATTTTACTTGTTTTACTAAATACACTGTATACCTAGGGTTCTGATTAACAGTGTAACTGGGGGCTCTGAAAACACTGCTTTTGAATAATTTGTTAATATTGTAAACTATCATCTGAATACATGAAATAAGTGTTTAATAAATAGTGTTGTGCACTTTGTTTCCAACCCCACTGTTACTGAACTGTAAAGTGAAAATATTGTGATTTGTTTTGCATTCAGTTTTCAGTTAAAAAAATTTCACAATATCTAAGTTGATATTTTATGAGGATTTATTTGTGGTGTTTTTGTTTATACAGGACAGTACAGAAAGCCCACAAGTGGGAGAGATTGGAGGGGATGGTGTCAGAAAGGACCTAGAGCTGGGACACTTTCAAGGATCACCTGAAGCACAAACCACACTATATGCACGAGGTTGTTGGTTCTAACATTTTAGGGTCCCCCTCTGTAGAAATAACATTCCATGTTCCCCGCGGTAAAAAAAGACACAGTCCGGGGGGGGGGGCTTGCTGACTTGCTGACGTGCAAGTCAGCAAGTCATTGACAGATTATCAATGTATCCCCCCCCCCCAGATTATTAATGTATTGTTCAGTCATTTAATTTAGATGTGTATTTCTATTTTTTTCTGCCCTTTTTAATTATTTTTCATTTATAAATTCATTTAAAACAACAAATACGAGTAAAAAAATTTACAATAAAGTACATTCAAATCCTTATATTATAATCACATTGCACTTGAATAAAGTTAAAGGTGTAATCTGCCAATTATCCTGCAGGTGACCACATAAATCTGTCTTCTTCTTACGATGCACTTAGGGCTTTACAATTACTCCAGACCACTCGTAGATCTTGATTTTCAAGTGCTACTTAAGTTACAATGTTTTTGGGAAACAGACCGTAATATTAAGATAAGCCGTACAATCGTTTTTTTACGAACTTCTTAGGCTTGCAAAGCTTTGGGGAAACTCAGCCCTAGTTTTTTGCATTGTAAATCACAGAAAGTCTACAAAATGTTGTCTCAATATATTTTTAATGTTGCAATATATTTTTACATTTGTATTGCCAAAACGACTGCAGCGTTGCTGCGTACAAATAAAACTGAAAAAAGTACAACAGCATAGGCTATAGGCCCACATTAAGAACAAAAGTTTTTGTCTCTTTGGCAGATGTGGGTCTCTTTCTCCAGTTTCTTTCTCTCTCTCTCAGAAGCGCCTCATCTCTCCTGAGATAAAACAAAAACATATTATACTGTATGTAATACTCTTTAGGCCTATGCAGTTGCAAAAATTGCAAAAGCCAAACCCAACGAGGCATGTGAACACTTTGCCTAAACCTGCTCTGCAAGTTTGAAACACTCATCACACACTGTCCATATGAAAGAGCATGAGATTCACACCTTTATTATTCAACCCCCACAAGCTATACAGAACTACCCCCACTCTTCATTCATCTCACTTGGCAACAATAAAATTAACCTTGTCATCAGGCAGATAATTATTGTGTGTTTATTATAGTGTTTAAATGCTGATCTTATATATATATATTATTATTATTTTTTCTGGGCAGCCCATATTATTATTTTTCACCAGAACATAATAATAACAAATTCTCAATTGATAATTAATCATTCTTTTTTGCCAAAATCATTGTTATTTGTGAATGTAGGCATTTTGAGGCAGGCTTTAAGACCAAGCGGAATTCTCTGACAGCTGCTCCTGCTTCACAGCGAGCGCGACCTGCGTTAACTGCACCCCAGGTTCACAGTAAGTGAGGCGAATGCAACTTATTTATCATGAGCCCAACATTTAGCAAGGCAGGAAAACATTCAGTCTACCTGAAGGAAGACGTATTTCATTGTAAGTTAATGCTGTTAAATAGAGAGAGAGAAAAATACATTGAAAAACAAACAAACAAACAAACAAAAACCTAGTGTTGGCTATTCTTAAACTTGAACCTCACTGTATTGAAGTATCAATCCAAACACCAGAAGCAACCTACACTCTCTTTAAGTGTTCTTTCATTGAAAAGCATTTTTATGCATTTTTGCATAAATATGCATTTTTATTCATTCACAGGCTATATGGTTGAAATAATGTTTTAGTTTAAAACTTTAAGTGCCATTGTTTAAAAAAATGCTTTATTGACTGACGTTTCATAGACCTTAAGGTTTTTTTTTAATACTAGATTTAACTTGAATCTCAATACTATTAAACTGACTTTAAAATCTCAAGGAGTTTTATAGTTGAAACGGTGAAAATGTCACAGTGCA